>NW_015260176.1:0-446 GCF_001447785.1 Gekko japonicus
CTAAGCTGAGACTGGTCACATTTTTGAAATTCCCTCTTTCTGACAGCATTACTGCCTGTGAGGTACCTAACCGGAATTATGTTATTGCACTGAGATGACAGAAACAGTCAGACAAACAGATCAAACATCAAGCATCTTCTCCACAAAATGCATACTGCAGGCTCATACAGCTTCAACTGGCCTCAAGGTCATGCAAGGAAAGGAGAGGAGGTTCAATTCTTTAACCTCCAATCCATTTGGGGCAGGGCCTGATGACATTATAGGCTTTTACAATGCAGGAAAAGCTTCAGCCAAGGTCAGTTCTGGCCTACATAAACATATGAGTTGTGCACCTCTATCAGACAACCTTCTCATAGCAAAGGTGGTAGAGAAGCTTTCCCTTTCCCCACATGTACCCTAGAGAGCACTGTGATCAGAGGCCCAGAACCGACTGGCCCTCCCGAGTC
>NW_015260177.1:0-446 GCF_001447785.1 Gekko japonicus
TTCTTCTTGTTTCCTGTATGATTGATATACTGGCGATGCGAGGAGTAACAGTGAGTAACTAGAGCTAGCACAGATAAGCACTAAGTAGATCTTGATATGATAAGGGGAAAACTGTAGCATCATTTAAAGTGCTTAGGAGGGAAACCTTTTGGTGGGCGTCACCAAACTTTCAGGGGAGCAGAATGGAGTGCCATATCTCCTCTTTTAGGCAATGCCTTCAGTCTGAGGTAAGCTTTCATGGACACCCGGGAGAGATTTGAGGAGAGATTCATTATACCTCCAAGCCCCTTGGCTTGCATGCAGGGAGATGCTGGTACCATACTGAGTCCCTTCCGGTCCACATCACTGAAGGAGGAAGTCAGTCGCATACAGGTACTTTCCTAATCAAGTCATTTACAGCCATGTTGTTCCAAAAGTGAAAGGTAAAGGTAAATGTTTCCCTTGCT
>NW_015260178.1:0-446 GCF_001447785.1 Gekko japonicus
TTTTTTTTCAGTTGAAGCAACCAGAATGAGAAATTCAACACCCTTAACATATATGCCGGAGGGAGCCACATCCTGTTACAGCTCTCTGACAAATGTATGCTTATAGACATATAGTTTCAGACATCTATTTCTCACATTCCTTTATGTATAAATTAAAAGCAAATATATGAATGCTTACTTGGGAGTTAGTATAGCCTAGAAGCTAACTGAATGAGCTGTGATTAAGGAGGTTGCTTGTTCAAATCTCATCTTAATGACCAGCCCACCAAGTGGCCACAGGCTGAGCGTCTTCTCTTAGCCATATTCCCCCTCTGCAATATGGGGATAACACCACTGGCCTACCTTTTAGAGTAGTTGTAAGGATGAGCTGACATGGTGTAATGGAAGGCTGTCAGACTAGGGTCTGGGCGATCCAGCTTCAGATCTTCACTCTGCCATGGAAGCTC
>NW_015260179.1:0-446 GCF_001447785.1 Gekko japonicus
AAATCAGCCTATGTGAATCGGCCCCTGGTGTGATTTGAGGCAGAAGTAAATTTGAAGCTCTTGACCCGGCCAGCCCAAGAGAGCAGGGCTCTGTGGACACCGGCCAGGGCCCCGAGAGAGAGGCCGAGGGTGGCACTGCGGGTTAGACAACCTCCGTTTTCACCTGACTCCTTTTGGGAGACTGGAGAGTGGTTGCAGTTGTCGGAGGCCGGGCAAGCCACCGCTGTCGCTTGGCAACTGACTGGCTTCCCTTGAGAGCCAATGCCCCGTATATTAAGCGCTCAGGTAAATTTGGGCCCCTCACAGGAGACTCTTGCCGTATAGGAAACTTTAGCCTCGGAACAAGTCGCTTACACGGAAGGACACGAGAGCCATGGGGGTGGGAAGGTTAGAGTGCTGGGCGAGAATCGGGAAGGTCCGGGTTCAAATCCCCTCTCTGCCATGGA
>NW_015260180.1:0-446 GCF_001447785.1 Gekko japonicus
GTCGAAAGTTAAATAAATAAAATAAAAAACCCTTCTTAGCTTCTGAGATCTGACGATATTGTGCTAGTCTGGGCCATCCAGATCAGAGCACACTAAATATATTCCTATCACATTTCTTGATCTTGCATGTGTATGAAGTCTTCCTATCCTTGCTCTTAGCATCCATAATCTCTTCCAGTCTCTCTTTCCATGGGTGTACGGTCATTGATAATGTTGGGATTGCATCAGAAAGCCTTGTGCTCCATTGCGGCTGAAAACCAACAACTAAGAGGACGTGTTTAGAGGAGGCATTGGTGTTCACACTTGCTCATTTGGCTACCACCTGTGATATGACTCTGAGGTTCAGGGTGGGGTTTGGATGCAGAATGTGGGAATGAGCACAGTATGGTGGATGAGGCTAGCCATGACTATTGGTGCATCCTACAAATTTGGTAGTGCAAAGGCAC
>NW_015260181.1:0-446 GCF_001447785.1 Gekko japonicus
TGCTAACAATTTACACCATAGGGCAAATATGCCATTCTGAGTCATTAGCATAATAAAAATGGACCCAGAAGCATTAAGAGGAGAGCTGCATTTAAAAACAAAATCCCGAGCAACACATGACAATACTTGTGTCAGTTTTACTACTGGAGTTCATGTATTCCATAATCCAGATCGTCTACTGCAGTTTCAGCCCATGGGTTAAAATAACCCATAGGAGCCTGTATTGTTCATACCAAACCAGCAGGCTTCCCAAATTCAGATGCATTCCTAGAGCTGAAACAAACAAAGGAGATAACTGGCTAGAATTGCTTCTTCTGACAGGCCTGATCATATGGTCCGCAACAAGTAATGAGAGTTTTGTCGTGATTAAGGGGTTACATTGAAGAAATTCTGCACGTACACTTGGTAAACAGCTTTCACAGAATCATAGACTCATAGAATCACAG
>NW_015260182.1:0-446 GCF_001447785.1 Gekko japonicus
TGGTCTGAGTCAATATTCATGCAAACAGAAAACTGTAGCAAACTGGTAATGCATGGCAATCTGTATAAAAACAATGACAGAATAATCGAGTATTCCTAATGTATTCGTCCCACTTCACTAATAAGATTGGCAATTCTCTGTCTCTGTTTCCTTCCTCTCTCAACTCCAAACTGCATGTTGTATTGGTAATCTGTAATTGAATTTCCTAATATTTTCTTTATGTTAAAACACCCAAGGGGGTGATTTGGATCAATATAACTTTGTGGGAGGAGAAGCTACCCCATCCCCCTATCCCATTTCTGTGATAGCAATATTCCCTTGAAGCTGGTATTACAGTAATAGGAAGAGAAATATACCCCTGTTTGTTTTCTGAGGCATGGAATGTCTGCACTGCAATTTCTAGTGGAGAAATGGAATGGGTGGGAAATAATAATAATAATAATAAT
>NW_015260183.1:0-446 GCF_001447785.1 Gekko japonicus
CAACGTGGGCATAATTATGGAGGCGCGGGGTAAAACACCCTCCCCAGTTTTATAGAGTGGAGGCATGACGAAGGGTTCCCTTTGCCCTTTGGGTTGAGTATGAAGACACCACAATACCAGGCGAACGGCAGTTTCATCAGCCGAGCAGGAAACAAGCGAGCTTGGCAGACGAGCCGGTGGGAAAACGACAACTTCCCAGTGGGAGTGAGTGATCCATACCTCCTGCCATAAAAACCATCCCACTTAGAATAAGAGAAATGGGTGAGTATTTAAGGAAGCCATTCTGCTTCAGTATCACAATGACTGGAGGTGGAACAAGTCCCTGGTGGTTTAGGTGGGAGGGTTCTGGGTGGGCTATGGGGGGAGCTGAAGCGTCATGTGCAATGCTATGTCTTTTCAGTAAAACTGGCAGTGACAAAGATAGGCTTGCTATCCTCCCGGTGGGG
>NW_015260184.1:0-446 GCF_001447785.1 Gekko japonicus
GGATGGATGTTCTTGTGTCTAGGTATCTGGATTTCATCAACGCATTTGTTGGTCTATTGCAAAGATGCATCAGGGTCCCACACCTGCTAAATTAATTTATTTATTAATTCCAGTTTGCACCTAAACACTGTGGAGCAGTCGGGCTATTCTGCCTGCATTCAGCTGCTGAAAGAAATGCATGGGACCTGCAAAGGACTGCTGGTTTTTCATGCTTCCGTTTCCCTGCCATAGGTCCGCCCGGTCTTGCTGGAAGAAATGGGGACCCTGGTCAACCAGGACCGAAAGGTGAACGAGGACCGAAAGGAGATACGGGACAACCAGGTGACAAACAGTTCTCTTTAAAGGGCAGTTGTATATTTGTCTGAAGTAGGGGTGGCCCCATTAGTTATATAACTGGTATACTGATAATCTTCCCGTTGTGTTGACCCTATGAGCTGTGGTGGCTC
>NW_015260185.1:0-446 GCF_001447785.1 Gekko japonicus
AGTTCTCCCAGATCAGAGTCCGCACTCCTGTCCACTACACCAGACTCTCTCTCTGAGATGTGGCCGATCTTCATGCTTTGGGTGCTTGGTTATAGATGGAACCACACCGATAATGTGGAAAGAGCTCTGTTGTGAAATGGTTGAGGCTCTTGACCATCTGGCCTGTGGTACTATCCAGGAAGTCACCCCGATGAAGCGAGGCCAGGCTTTTTCTTCTTCCCATTTTTTGTTCTTTTCAGCTCTTTGGTTCTTGGCCTTTTTTCTTGTTTTCTAGGAGCGGCTGTGCCCAATTGCTCCAGCTGGACTTTGGGGAGGGGAGGTCCAAAGAGCTGTCCTGCTGAGAAGGGAGATCGCTTCCCTCAAGCAGGCATTCAGTTCCAGTTTGAGTGGAGTCCCATTCAGTTCTGCTCAGTCCTGTCAAATATTTGGGGTGGTGGAAAGTGCCA
>NW_015260186.1:0-446 GCF_001447785.1 Gekko japonicus
TAATGCCTGCAGTTCCCCACCCGGGATCAGGGTGTGGCTAGGACTTGGGGTCTGCAGTGACCCCCCCCCCCAGTTTAATTCTTACGTTTCTCACGGACACATCATTTTTTCTCCTTTAGCCCCCAAACCTTCTGCAGGTCTGAATATCAGCAATACTGACTAGTCACTATCTTCTTATTCGAACTGCTGCATGGACATAGGGTAGCTATTATAGTGGTAAATGGGAGTTCTTCGGTGTAATTGTTGTCCACAGCCCTTTCAGCTGGACCAGTGAATTAAAACACACAGAGAATGGCAGTGGAGAATCCAAACACCACCTAATGGCACACGGGAATGGGAAATTACGCAAAATGCGTAATTTAAAATGTATTTAGGAAAACGAGTCACATGTTCTGTTTCTAAATTTTTCTTGGGAAAAAAGTTTCTCCTTATACCCACACACAGGG
>NW_015260187.1:0-446 GCF_001447785.1 Gekko japonicus
GAACATGGGGAAGAAGAAAAGAAATGAGAAGAACCTGGCTCCCTTCTGCAGCAGAGCCTGAAGAGGCCGTCATGGGTGGGGGCTGCCTTTGTCTCTTCAAAGGGAGTAGGAGGCTTGAGTGACACTGGGCACTGCTGCGTCCTGGCAGAGGGCAAAGCCAGCAGGGTTCTTAAGGGATCTCCACCCCCACCTCATCCTCTTTCATCATGAAACAGAGCAGCAGGAGTTCCATCAGCCAGGGTGCAGAGGAGGGTCATGGCCATGTGGGGATTGGTGCTGGCCTCTGTGGCATGGCTGTGGTGGTGGCAGCGAGCCCTTAGTGGGCCTTGGGGAAAGTGAGGACAGCACGAGGCTGTGGCTTCCTTGGCTGCCGTGGTGGCACCAACCCCTGCAGGAGCCCAGCAGACATCCTTTCAGCAGGCAGTCATAATTGGGGCCATGGCCTG
>NW_015260188.1:0-446 GCF_001447785.1 Gekko japonicus
TGCGCTGTAACAATAAAATTCATTCATTCGAGTCAGCCTAGCGTTCTACTTGGCATGATAGTTTTCTGTATGCAGGGATCTCCCCTCTTTTCCAAGGAGAGAGCAGTTCAGATTATGCAACACTTCACTTGCAAGGTAAAGTATTGGCGTATCCGTACTTCCCCCCCTTTTCTGGGATTCGATGCCTGCTAAATGAACTCGACTGCTGGTATTTTAACACATTTGCTTTTGATTTCTATATCGTTTTAATGATTATTTTAACTGTAAGCTGTCAGCTGATTTGGAAATTTTCCTTTCAATTAAGAGGTGTAATAATAAAGTTAGCGAAACAAACCAGCGAGTTGCCAGCCTGGGAGGAATCATGGGGGAGAAGGATGATTGGAAATTACTTCCACAACCCCCAACCTCCCCTATCAGAGAGCTCTTAGGCAACCAAGCAGGCCAAT
>NW_015260189.1:0-446 GCF_001447785.1 Gekko japonicus
GGTACATTGTCTTTGCATCCTCAGTGGGAAGAGTGGAATAAAGGTTCTTTTTGAGTGTTTTGCACCTGTAAGCATTGCATCTGTAAGCGTTCTGAGAAGACAAATGCTAAGTGCTCCCTTACTGTGCATAGAGTGTACAATATGAGGCCAGAGAGCCCCATGCCTGTTGAGTGACATATGTGCATACTAGCGGGGCTCTTCAATGATACATTTGAGTAATGATTAACTATAGTCTTAGTTGGCATCCCGTACTCATGGCTGATGGTTGGGAAATGATGGTGGGACAGTTATTTTTTTCCTCCCTTTGGGTTTAGTGGTAGTATTGTAACATGATGTCATGCTGGCATTGTGAGCAGGAACTTGCACTGAGAGAGCTTATTATCATGATCAAATCTTCCTCCTTCTCTGATATGCTTCTCATACTGCCCCTGTGTTGTTGCCATTGC
>NW_015260190.1:0-446 GCF_001447785.1 Gekko japonicus
AGTCAGTTTAGACTGTTCCATTTTATCTCACTGTGCTCTTCAGCCTTCTTGAAGAATAGGATGCTGTCCGGTTCAGAAGCCTTTCATGACAGCATACAAATGCAATTGCTCACAAAGGGAACACAGCTTATATAATATGAGACATAAGGCTATGTCACACAGCCCCCATTTCCAAAGATCTATAAGCACACACATGGGAAGACTGGTGATGGTCCTGTTAATCAATTAGCAAAAAGAGTGCACTTTAGATAAACTCTTCCATTCTTTGACTCCTTGCAAGTACTCTGCTGCAGGATTCAAACAACTCACTAGGAACGTTATGTGCTTGGATATGAATTGATCAGAAACCAACCCCAAACTTTCTGTTTATTATTTTAACTACAGTAACTAAAAATAATGATAGCTAATAATATTCAGAAATCTTTGGCTCTGACAATTATCTGGTA
>NW_015260191.1:0-446 GCF_001447785.1 Gekko japonicus
TGTAGGCATGTTGCATTTGGGGTGGTAACCCTCTCCCGCCAGCCAGCTGTCCAGTGCCAAGGGAGAGTGCCAGAAACCAGGGGATCCCCCACATGTGAGGGGGGGAGACCTGGCAAGCCTAGTCGATGAATGAATTTGTTTCCAAATCTTTTCATTGGTTGTGAAAATCATTCCCAAAAGGTTGGTGCAGACTTACTATGCAACCCAGATGATCCATACTGGAATCCAATTGAAATGTTTAAAGAGCCACAATAAACCCTAGTCACATAGAGCTGATTTCTGAAACAAGGATGGTGGTAAAGGAAGTCATGGTGTAACTGACTGAAATCCAAATGAAAATGCCTCACTGTTTAACATTTGATAATAATTCTTTCTGGCCATAATTCTGACACCTGGCGTAGAGTTCGGCAGGGTTGGAGAGGAAAAGGAGAGATTGACTTAGCAAA
>NW_015260192.1:0-446 GCF_001447785.1 Gekko japonicus
CCATTTTCAGAAAAGGTTGCTGACCAGGCAACCGCTAGAGCTCATTGATCCAGATTGGCTGTGTTCCTGCTCGGAGGTACAATTTTCTGAATGTCCACTCTAGGAGTGTGACTACAGGCCATAAGGAAAGCAGTAAAAGAATGCAAATAGGGAGATTTACATTTGCCTTCCAGCGACAGATCAAGACATTTTGGCACCCAGCTTTTTTTAAAATCCAAGTCTCATCCCAAAATGCAAAATTATAATAAATAGGCTGGACTTTAATGGCAACTCAAACAGACTGGCCCTGTAATCTTTCTGAACAAAGACAATTTATAATTCAAGAAGCTGTCTCATAGGATCACAGACCTTGTACCCTTTACTGTCTAGAATTTTAACTGGAGATGCCAAGGACTGAAAATGGACAGTTCATATAAAGCATGAACCTATGCAAACTATGAACTCTA
>NW_015260193.1:0-446 GCF_001447785.1 Gekko japonicus
GCCCTGAACCATGAGGAAAGGCGGGATATGAGTGATTTAATAAGCATTCAGACTTCATCTGGTCTTTTCCTGTTCTCCATCGTTGCCCCTCAAGCACTGGACCTGGGCAGTGTCTCTCTGACTGGTGGGCACCGTATGTGTGCATTGGAGGGCTGGACCGCCTGTATGTGTGCGGCAAGGGTGGTGAGGGCACGAGTGAGGTCTCTTTTCTTCTCTCCCCCCTCCCCCCCAGGGGCAAGGGGCTCTCCAGGATATCGACCAGCTGTCACTCTTTAAGCCGCTCTGCAAATTCTGTGCCACGGTGAAGACCGTGCGGGAGATTGTCCCCGTGCTGCGGAAGGCCATCGCCATCGCTCAGAGCGACACGCCAGGTACGCTGCAGGCTCGCTGCGAGGCTGTGCCGCTTGTCCCTGCTTGTAGTCAGTTTGGTGTAGGTATGCAGGACA
>NW_015260194.1:0-446 GCF_001447785.1 Gekko japonicus
ACTCGACTGTGCGACTGAACAACAATGTACCAGTGTAACAGCATGTGAACGGCCACTTTTAAAAAATCACCCCCACCCCGTGGTGGGGGTGGTGGCAGCTACCATGAGACCTGGAATATGTGGACCTCTCTCCCATCTTTGCAGCTTCCCAAAACGTTGCAGAAAAATTGAGAAGAACTGGGACGTTCACAGAAACTGGGGGGACATGGAGAAGTGCTTCCCAATAGCATTGAGTCAAAGAAGCCATGTGTAAAGTGGCAGAGGAAATTAGAATGCTAAGGCCATGGATTGCAACTGTTTAACTAGTTGTTACAAACCTTTTGGTCTTTGTTTTTGATACATATTGTGCAAACTGTTACCCTTTAACTCGTACAGGGTGAATTCCTTTGGCTCAGGAGCTGTTGCCCGGTTTTATATGAGCAAAGGTGGCAAAATATACCTGGTTA
>NW_015260195.1:0-446 GCF_001447785.1 Gekko japonicus
TAATAGTGGTGTGTTATAGAAAATTTTCATTTTATTTTACGATGACTTGCTTATATTTACTAAGAAATCGGCGAAATGTGCCCAGTGTTTAAATAATTTTATAAATAGTCCCTTATACTGTGGAAATATAAATAGCAATAAATCTAACAAAGCAGAATGAAAACTAATTGACAATTCTGTCCATGCAAGGTTGTATTTCTGTGATCAACAGTTTGGCTATAAGAACAGGCTGCTTATTCAGTAAATGCTGATTACAGAATGTTCTGGAAAAAATCTCAAGTTGCATGCTTAGCATTAAATATTTTTATGTAAGCTATTCGTATAGCTGAGGGATGGGATCCTAAGAATTCCAAGAACGCTTCCCTTTGTAGAACATCTGCCCCATTTCCATATATAGCCACTGTGTACCCCCACACACCAGCTGCTTCTGAGTGTTGGGGACCCTC
>NW_015260196.1:0-446 GCF_001447785.1 Gekko japonicus
AAATGAGGCTCAGAATCAGATATGACTTTGACCCTTTCAGTCACCAATAACTCTGACATCATCATAATCAATAGATAATTTACAGATAATGTTTTGGTTTTTAAAAATGCAACTTCCCTTTTCCAAACGAGGCAGCAGGGGAAGGATGCCCATTAAACAGGCATGGATAAAATGCTGCGTTCTTCTGAGCCTGAAACATCCGGACTAGAAATGTCTGTCATCTAGTGTGACAGATAACAATTGGAAGGGGTACCCTGCACAATGTGCCGTCACTCAGCACCACTGAAGGAGACAGCTTCACAGAACATGCAGGACTTCTAAGAAGCTATCTGTTCACACGAGAACTGCCATTTGCGCTACCATCAGTGAATCATCCCGATAAAGCCACTGAGCCTTTCAAACTGCTCTTTCAGATTTTCTATTGTGCACAGTCACTGGACTTGCAA
>NW_015260197.1:0-445 GCF_001447785.1 Gekko japonicus
GTCTCTATGCTTTGCAGAATTTCTGGAGACATCCTGGTTGATCCTGGGATGCTGAACGGGATTGATCTGGCAGAGTTTTTGCTACATTCACCTCCTTGGGACCCTATTTTTAGATAAATAAGTACATTCTTATGATTCAATACATCCCCACAGGAGTTTTTAATCTCCTTGACACAGAAAGGAGAAAGCAGGGTATAAAGTATTTTAAGCAACTAAGCCAGCCTTGGGACTCTCCGCTCTTGCAGAAATCCGCCCTAAGATGTCCATATTTGGCAGGACGGAGCAGGGAGTATGGATGCATTTCTGTTCCAGAGTAAAGAAACATGCACCAATCCTAAAAACCTGTGGTTGCAACCAACATCTCTTCTTCACCATGGCAAATGGTGCTGAATACATTTGAGTGGCAGCAATTTTATTGTGTGTGCAGAGGTCATTTCGGGGGGGA
>NW_015260198.1:0-446 GCF_001447785.1 Gekko japonicus
CTACCTACTGGACTAAGTGGTCCTTTGTCTGATCTAGTACGAACTATGTTCTTGAGAAAGAGGACAAATCAGGATGATTCAAATACAGTAGTTAACACACTGCTATAACGATGAAGATATCCTAAGTATGCTCTCCAGCGCTGCACTCCAGATTTGACCGTTTCAAATCAAACCCATGGCACGAGAGAATTCTAGCATTTCATTAAAAAAGAAAGAAACAAAGGAAGATGGAACTGACACACAAACCCCCTTCTACAAAGGTAAGGATGGCAGAACACATCTGATTCCTATTCTTGAGATCCGGGGTGAGGCGGAAGCAGGGGGGTAATCATGCTAAAAATAATTCTGAACTGATACTTCAAATGAACCTTTTCTTTGGTACAGACATTCTTGATGGCAGCTTTCATATTCTCCATGAGCTAGCCAACTTTCTAACTGCCTCCATT
>NW_015260199.1:0-445 GCF_001447785.1 Gekko japonicus
GGAGAGCCAAAGTCTTAGAAGGCCTCCACCTTTGCCTTGCATTTCCCAGGCACCCCCACCAGCCTCCCCGGGCGCAAGCCGACTCTTCTGCAAGACAGTCCAATACATTTTTTTTGGTCCTTTTAAGAGCTTGTTCAGGGAGCTCGTTTGGAGTGAGAAGCCTCTTAAAGCGCTCTTCAAAAGCAAAGAATCCAGTTTTTAGCGCACAGCAGCTGTTAGTAGGTTATCGGTGGGGTTATTCTGAATGTGTTCGGCAACTGACACTGACCATTTGGTTGTCGATGTCTAATTTTGCCTCCAGTTTCCCTGCTAGGGCACACTTTCCTTTTAACAGTGTTTATTTATTTAATGTATTTTTAAGCTGCCTCTCCATCACTGGCTTCCTGGACACACACGAAACAGCGGTGCAGCTAAAATGCAACAGATTCAACAGGCACAATGAAAA
>NW_015260200.1:0-445 GCF_001447785.1 Gekko japonicus
CATGAGGGACAAGATGGAACTTTGGGGAACCCCACAGGCCAATAAAAATGGAGCAAAGCAGAAATTCCCCAGCACCACTTTCTGAAACCTGCCCTCCAAGAAACTGATGTGACACAATGCCTCTCATGCCCAAATTGACAACGTGGTCCAGAAGAACACAGGGCTTGGTGGTACTGAGTGCCAATGAGATGTCAAAGAAGATCAATAGGACAATACTCCCCCTGTTGGCTGACTGTTAAAGATCATCAGGTAGGATGACCAAGGTGGTTTCCATGCCATTCCCAAGCTGGAATCTAGACTGAAATGAAGTTAGATCGTCAGTTGCATCACCACAAATCTTTCAAGACATTGCTTGCTCAAAGGCAGATTGGACCCTGGATGATCGTTATTAAGCTGTAAGAGGTTCTGTCCACAGTCTCCTTGCTAAAAGCAGCAAGCCTTTACT
>NW_015260201.1:0-445 GCF_001447785.1 Gekko japonicus
ATGGTTTGCCTGCAATGGTAGATCTGGTTCTGGAGCCAAAGTGGCTTGGGTGCGCATGTGTGTGAGAAACTGAGCTATTCAGTTCTAGTCAAGGTGGAACAAAGGTTGCTCCTTCTAAGTCATGCGGTTTAGATTGAGTTGTGTGGAAACGGGGCTTCTGAGCGCAAAGATCTTGAGCCAAAAGTTAGGAAGTCCTTTGACAGGTTTTATCAAATTGTTCCTCCAGCCCCAGAAGCTGATGTAGGGCTCGTTGGCAGGTAGTAAAACCATGCCTGGGCTGCTGGGGAGTAGGCACAGTGGAGCGTTCCCCCCACAGAAAAGATTGCCGTTACTGCAGTAAGCTTTTGTTCTTAAATATATATTTCAAAAGCAGATTTCAAGTATGACGTTTACATAAGAACATACGAGAAGCTAACGTTGGACCAGGCCAGTGACCCATCCAGTC
>NW_015260202.1:0-445 GCF_001447785.1 Gekko japonicus
GACAACCTTACATGTTTACTTCAGTGTACAAGATGTCCTACAAAAGGCAGCTACAAATGGCTCATGCTCCAGCTATTCCCTAATTACTTGGGGCAGTCACAAATATCAGTACTGACCAGGCATGCTGAGAATTTTGACATGAATATGAACACCAGGCAGCTGTATTTTGTTCAGACATATACAAAGTGAACTCCTGATTTGATCACCTTGGGATCAAACACCTGCTGATGCTTGTGTTGAGCATGGAGCTGTGCCATGAAGCATTGTGTCTGTTAAGTAGCAGCTTTACTACAGGGCCAAGTTGCTGCAGCCTAGTAGCTGCTTTTGCCAGTTTTGAGAACTAAATCATCTAATTCATCAGAGAAGAGGCAATATTCCTCAGGGTCGTTAACAGATAATTAAGCAGACCATTATGTATCAATTCAATTTGATTTATTACAATCAA
>NW_015260203.1:0-446 GCF_001447785.1 Gekko japonicus
TCCCCCACCTCCTCACCCCCTGGAGAAACTGTGGACATTCCCCTAAAGCCAGACAGCTTAATAAGGGCATTTTAATAACACGTTCAGCAAATCTGCCTTAGGCGTCCTCCAGATCAACACGTAAATAGCTTTGGACAGCTGAGCGTGTGTGGCTGTAGTGCCAGTAAACTTCCATAAGTGGAAAAGCCAAGGGAGAAGGGTGCCACGTGGTCTCAGCTCACTTCTGACGTTAAGGCCACAGGGAAGCAGGGGCTTTACTGGGCAGGCATAGTTGCCGTAGTGCAGAGATATAGGCAGCTGCCCACCCAGCACAATCTCTCTGCTTTTTTCTCTTTTAAGGGCAGACTGCAGAGCTAGATCTGTGCCGTGGAAACTTGATCAAGACATGTGGGAAGTTCCCATGGTCATTTCCTTCTTAGGATTTCTTTGTTCCTTTTAAAAAAAAT
>NW_015260204.1:0-445 GCF_001447785.1 Gekko japonicus
CATTAAAAATCCAGCCACTCATTCCTATTAAATGAATGGGTCTGATCGAATTAAAACTGAAGCTTAAAAAAAATAAATCTTCCTCTGTTGTGCTTTTTTCCCTCCAGAAGTCCCAAGTCCCTGGTATGTGTCGTGCCTGATGTTTCTGCATTTAGCCGTGACTGGAGGTGGTTGAGATACCCAATCACTGTGCCCCTCTTGCTCCTAAGGAACGATGGTCTGATTTATTCCAGTACTTTCAGCTTCACGTATACACCAGAGCAGAATTTCTTCACTGGGCAACCCATCTTGCAGGAGATGATGCCGGATTCCGACAGCCTGCTCGACACCATCCATCAAGAGTTCACCAAGACCAACTTCCACCTCTTCATGCAAAGCTAGAGTCAGAACTGTGTGTGATTTCCCTCCTTGGGAGGTGTTTAAGCAGAGGTTGGATGATTATTTG
>NW_015260205.1:0-445 GCF_001447785.1 Gekko japonicus
GGGCTAGCCTCTGCCATCCAGGTCAGAGCTTTGAAGTTCTAGTTACCTTGAGTATAACTAATCTTTTTGGAAGGAAGGAAGTAGCAAACCATGGAACCAGTCTCTCGAGTGGCCCCTCTCACCGCGGTGTAAGTATCTTCCCTACTGAAATATCCAAAAGCCACATAATGCATTCTGTTTGGCCGACACAAACAAAGCAGGCAAGGTCTTAGGTTCTCCAGAACTCTTCATTGGCTGACAGTATTAGGATCTCTTTGCATCCCCTATGTTGCTTGTCAGATGCTTAGCTTGACTGTAGGGGGCTCAGGGGTGTGCTGGTTGGTATCTGATTGTGCCCTGGTCCTACTGAGAAGAAACAAAGATGGAAGAGTCCTCCCGTGCCTTACTCCCAAATGGTGGTGATTCTGTTTTGCATGAGAACGTAAGGAGAGCCCTGCTGGATCAG
>NW_015260206.1:0-445 GCF_001447785.1 Gekko japonicus
ACTCTGTCACTGAGCCACAGTCCCTCCCTATTGGTAGGACCAGTATTATTTCCACTTTGCAGATAAAGAACTGCACCTGAGAAGCTGTTTCTTGTTCAAGTCAACAACATCTTTTCATCTGTCTACCTCTATCATAGTATTTTTCCAAGAAGTTCACAGAGGTATACATGGATTTCCATTCCTCATTTCGTCCTCACAGTAACCCCATCAGCTAAGTTAGGCTGTGATAGAATGACTGCCCCAAGGTCGCCCAGTAAGTAGGGATTTGAACCCACAGTGGGCATTTAAACCCAACTCTCTCAGCTCCGTCCATTGTGCTAACCACTATACCACGCTGTTAAAATGAGTGTGGCTTTTGATGTTAAGAGGAACTTACTTCACGAGACTTTCATTCTTTTACATGACATTGGATGCAACACCCACATATCTCTCCTGCTATAGTGAA
>NW_015260207.1:0-445 GCF_001447785.1 Gekko japonicus
ATATCATTTTTGATCATTACAAAGAGACATGTAAGATGGTTGTGATTCGGAGTTATTTGCCATGGAAATTTCTGTTCATTTAATTTTTAGCAGCAGGCAATATCCAGTGCACAGGATTGTTCAGTTCCTTGGAAATGGTGACCAGAGTGCTATCAAATTTGACAATGCATATATGGAATTTCTTACAAAATCCAACCAACCTGTAATTTTAAAAGGAAAATGTTTTCAAAAATGGCAAGAATAGTTAAAAGGAGACTAGAAAGTACCATCAGGAAGGGCAAATTCTTTCTGGAAACATGGAGATTACTAGCAACAGCTATAGATATTTGTGTGAAGCATATTAAAATGGCACAAAGAAGAACAAATGAATGTAGCCATGACCAAATAGTAGTGTCAGGTAAAACTTGAAAGTCTTGCCACACCAGGGACCGAGCACTGACACCTG
>NW_015260208.1:0-445 GCF_001447785.1 Gekko japonicus
TGTCTCTCGCACCGTCTCTTTCCCGCTTCCCAGGTTTCTCAGCCGACACCGTGCCCCCCGACCTCCCGACCACCACCTTGCGCATCTTCCTTCCCCCACCCCAGTCCCTGACGGCGAATGAGACCACGCGGGGCGTCCTGCTGCTTTGGGAGCCCCCGTCGCAGAACCCGGTGGCCCTGACCGGCTACGCCCTGGAACTGCGGCAAGACCAGGGTGGGTGGGAGGTCCTGGATGGAACCATCCCCAGCTCTCAGAGGCAGCTCCTGGTGCCCGGACTGATCAAGGTAGGTTCGGGGGGGCGCGGGGAGCCCGCTCTGCAGGGGTGGCCATGTTAGAACCGTAGCCAGCTCTTGCAGGAGTTGGGGGGTGCTCAGGTAGGGGGCGCTTCGGTAGGGCTTGTTTAGAGGTGAGACAGAAGTAGGGTCGCCAGCTCCAGGTTGAGAAA
>NW_015260209.1:0-445 GCF_001447785.1 Gekko japonicus
AGGAAAGAAAACAGCCAGGATTTATGGACTAACTTAAATTTAATTGTTTCTTAACTCTGACAAATGAACCAGAGTTTGTTAGATGAACTCCAACCATGGTTTACTGCAATATCTGAATGCAGCCTAGGATCTCTGCTGTCTAGAATTCTTTAGACCTGTAGAAAATCCATTCAGAACAGCAAGGTTAGCAGTAGAACACTGTTTTCTGAGACCATCAGGAAAATGTGGAGGCACTGAGGCTTCTTAGAAGCTTCTACTACATGCTGGAGTGGCAAGACATTCTCCAGTGTATATTTTAACTGGGACGTAGCTTTCCTCTTCAGCAGCAGAAGTAAGCTCCAGTGAGGACAGAAAAAGATCTAGAAAGACACAGAGCTACCTGGAGAGAATCAGTTTCGAAAGCAGAAAGGTGATGAGTAAGGGGTGCAAGCATCCTTATGTGTGG
>NW_015260210.1:0-445 GCF_001447785.1 Gekko japonicus
GCGTCAAGAAGCTGGAAGGACTGAGCAGGACAGCCAGCGGCTCAGGGGTCCAGAGCCTTGCATCCCTGTTAGCCCTTCCCTATAAACAGAAAGGAAAACAAATCGTGAAAGTATGTGTAAGTATTTTCATTCTGCCAAACGGGGATAAGGTGCAGGATTCAGATTCTCCTTGGGCAAAGTTTTGTTGGCATCCTGAACACAGATTTTAAAAGCATAGGCTGTCCGCCGTGTTTCGACATTCCCTTCTTCCCAAAACTCCGGCCCCACGCCCTGGGACCACACCCCACACACCTTCCTCTTGTTGAGCTCCAAGGCCTGGCTGCGCAGGGTCAGCTCCTTCTCCACAGTGGCCAGGTTCCCCTGCAGGACTCGCTCCTTCTCCTCCAGCTTCTGCACCACCAGCAGCTGGGTGTCCACCTGGAAAGCCAACCAAAGCAATGGGGAC
>NW_015260211.1:0-445 GCF_001447785.1 Gekko japonicus
GTGTTGCAAAGAAGGAACTTGGGATGCAGCCGTACAACATACATTGTAATCAGCCTGATTAGAGCATGGGAGGGGGATTAGCTTCTCTAGCGAGTTCATAATCCTGTGTCCCTATTCAGCCCCGGGAGGGTCCATTGTTCTGAATTTTTGAGTAAAATCCAGAATTCTTCAGAATGCAGATATTTGGCAAGTAAAGTTCAGGCTTATTCTAGCAGGGCAATACATATTTGGGAATGGTAGTAAATAGTAACAGTAATAGTGCAATCCTAAACAGGTATACTGAGTATTCTACTCAGGCCTTTTCGATGGAGCTTACTCACAAAGAAGTGTTCTTGGATTGCGCTGTATATCTAGCATGGCCTAACACTGGAGGCCTAACACTGGCTATCTCGAAATGTTGAACTACTGAGAAAGCATACTCCCTCTGGGTAATTACATCATTTTA
>NW_015260212.1:0-445 GCF_001447785.1 Gekko japonicus
GCTGTGAAAGCCTTCAACAACATATAGAAGGAAATCTTTGTAAGAAGTACACTCTCGAAACTAAGAAACCTTACCTCCTCTCCCTGTGTGTCATGACAGCAACTCTGAAGGATCCAAGTAAGTATAGGCCTATCCATTTTTGCATGGGAGACTGCCTAAGAACTCAGTGCTGCCTTGAGTTCCATGATAGATATAATACATAATGCAATACATTAAATAAATATCCAAAATTAAGTTTCTCTCGGTCATTACATTTTGGATATATACAATTATCATGTAATACAAAAAAGAGCGGAGGATGCTAGTTTCCCAGGATTTATAGTTAGTTTCTAAACATACTGACGGCCTTTACTTTGTTCTTTGTGTTGTCTAGTGCAGTTTGTCCCTTTGATCCAAGGACATGCTTATAGCTACTCTACTTTATTTTTATTTATTTATTTATTTG
>NW_015260213.1:0-445 GCF_001447785.1 Gekko japonicus
TCCACCCACAAATCCCCAGGAATTTCCCAGCCCAGATCCGGCAACCCTTCTCAGGATCCACAGCGATGCATGCTGCCCTGAGCTCCTTGGGGGAAATCTAGAAAGAGGTACAATCAGATATTGGTAGATGGTAGCAGCTAACAAGCTAAGTTATGCTCCTATCTCTTCAATAAACAACAGCCTGATTTAAAGCTCATTTACAACCATCAAACTTGCACCAAACTTATGAAACAAAATTATACCCATAACATTGTGATGCTCATATTAGATCCTCAGGACATTCAAGTTGTGCCTGAGGCAAATAATTTGTTCCTGGTAAAAAATAATTTCATTTGCAGGAATTGGGCACATTGAAGTTCTCACAGCCCATTGCTTCATTCCACACCCCATAAAACCTGTTCATGGACATTCTTGCGCAAATATTACACATGTAATGTTCCTGAGG
>NW_015260214.1:0-445 GCF_001447785.1 Gekko japonicus
GAAATATCTCTTGTTTTACAGTGGAATTTCCCCCCCAAATAGAAACATGTGGGGGGCAAATCACAGCATAAAAAATAATACAAAACAAACATGATCCTAAAATGCTTTGTTTCAATTTATGGAGAAATACCTTGGGCGTTTTAAAGTGACAGATGATCTGGCCAGAATGCAACGTATTCCTTTGTAGACGGCAGACCTCCTGCTCCACAGAAAAGCAACTAGACGTGGGTTGCCTGATGCCGGAGACAGCTGGCGTTTCTTGTGGCTACTGCTAGACATGCTAAGGGCTGTTATCTCTGACTCTCCCGTCTTCTTGGTGCCTGCAGACAAGACCGTGAACTCTGCCCCGAGATCACTGGGGGAAAGACGGCGGGACTGAAAATCTCAGAGACCAGATTCAAATCAGGGAGCCGTGCGAGTCGGTGTGGTTTTTGAAATCTGGGTG
>NW_015260215.1:0-464 GCF_001447785.1 Gekko japonicus
CAGCTGGAGGTGGGCAACCCTATGTAGTGGTCAAGAATGTCAGCTTAGGGTCTGGGGGACCCAGGCTAGAATCCTTGCTTGTGCCATGGAAGCTCTCTGGGTGACCGTGGGCCTGTCACACTCTGTCAATCTACCCTACCTTGCAGGGTTATTGTGAACAAAACAGAGAAGGATTACGTTGAGAATACTGCTGGATATTTGGGAAGAAGGAGAAGAGGAGATTGGATTTATACCCCCCGCCCTTCACTACCCAAAGATGTCTCAGAGTGGCTTACAAACTCCTTTCCCTTCCCCTCCCCACAACAGACACCCCCTGTGAGGCAGGTGGGGCTGAGAGAGCTCTTTCAAGGACTGCCCTTGAGAGAACAGCTCTGAGAGAACTTGTGACCGACCCAAAGTCACACCAGCAGCTGCACGTGGAGGAGGAGGTGATCAGATGTATACCCCCCGCCCTTCACTACCCA
>NW_015260216.1:0-445 GCF_001447785.1 Gekko japonicus
TAGCAGTGGATGGAGAGACCAAGGGCCACTGGCGACAGAAGCACGACTGGTGCAACTGTCTTTGTCTTTGAGAGAGATTTTCTTTTCCATTCTTTATTCTATTAGGAGGGGGGGGGAAGCATGTTTGTGTGTCATCATCTGCTTCACTGTTTTGTTCTTCTGGCTTGGGCAGCAAGTGAGCAGCTGCCATGGGCAATGGTGGACCCCTGCCAGCTAGGAGAGGATGCCAGGCCTGATCTCGGGAGGGGTTGGGATGGCACGTCCACAACAAGTGTAGCCACCAGACTGAAATAGAAAATCATTTCCCAAATCAATGCATACTAGAAGCAGACAGCTGGACCTTCCCTGACCTGAGCTCGCCTGTAGAAAGGAAGCCTGCAGAAAACTGCAGCTTTTATAATGATAGGAGGGTAATAAGAAATGCAGGCCTGTGTCCCACCACTCA
>NW_015260217.1:0-445 GCF_001447785.1 Gekko japonicus
GGGCAACCCTAAACCAAGTTATCTTCTACTAAGCCCATTAACTTCAGTAGATTTAGAAGGGCATAGCTTGGCTTAGGACTGCATTACAAGTTATACAGAAAGAGAATGAAAGGTCTGTTCTGAGACAAGTCTTCAGTCTCAAAAAAAGCCAGCTGTAAATCTAAATTCACAGAACAGCTGTGTCTTTCAGCTCCTCTGCTGGAATTTGGTAGGCCATTTTTAAAAGAAAGGGTAACCTGCCTTTTAGAAGCTGCTCTGACTGAGTGCCAATTTTCTTAAGAAGTACTTCATCATTAAAAATAATTCAGGCCGACAACATGGATCCAAGAGTGTTTCCTTCACACCAGCAGGAACACAAAACCCAATTCAGCACTCTACCAGCCATTTGATTTTGAAACAGTCTGAATGAATGTGTTGAGTTGCAGAGGAGATCCAGGAAATTACA
>NW_015260218.1:0-445 GCF_001447785.1 Gekko japonicus
TGGGTAGTTTTACCTTGTGTATGCACTAGCAGGCCTATCCTGGGCTTGTTCTCACCCTGCTGACAAATCCCACTTTTCTCAGCTGAAATTTGATATCCATAAAGTACACACAACAAAGGTTGTAACCACCATATTGGTCCAAACAATTTAAAAAAATCTATGTAATACCTTTTTCCTACATCTAACCAAAATGACACAAACCACTGTGCAAGACTTTGAGCTCACCAGAATGCTTCATCAAGCAAGATGTTAACAAAACATTTTTATATCTTTTTGACCAAAAGAATTCTCCCTTCCCTTTGATAAAACAGCCACTTGATTTATAGCCATACACTAGTAGCATGTTCTCCAGCTCCCCAGACCTCTAAGTCCTCCTTTCTTGGCAAACCTTTGTCAATGTGTCCTCTCTGAATACATAATACAACATTGCATATACTTCCTGGTT
>NW_015260219.1:0-445 GCF_001447785.1 Gekko japonicus
GCAACATTTTCCCATACTGCTCCTGCCACAGGGGAAGGATCAGCTGGCTACTTGGTCTGCCCCATCACCTCACTTGCATTTTATGGCCCCTAAGAGGCACTGCTGCAGATCCCTCAAGATGTCATAGCCCTCATCTGAAAGGTAGACTCCATCAGCCTGTACAGGTGAGGAAGACAATGCTGGATGTTTGGATGCACAATATGTGTTCTACCAATGGCAGCAACTCCATGCCAAACCTCACCATTCACTTTAGCTCATGCTTTTCCCAGGTGCCTAGGTGCATCACACCCTTCTAGACATGCTGTTGAAGCATATCTGACCACACAATTAGCACACCTGGCACAAGTGCCCTCAGGTGCTCAAAGTCTGCTAGGGCTTGCAAAACAATGGACTGTCCTGCAAATTTTCCCATTTTGTTCTCACCCAGGAGAATTAGTATGATGTG
>NW_015260220.1:0-445 GCF_001447785.1 Gekko japonicus
CATCTAAATACAACTAGAGATGCTGTGAATTTCATTCAGTGAATTTCATTCACTTACACTTACTGTTTCAAAGGCAGCAATCAGATGCAAGCAAATCACTTGGTCTGTTTGGTTCATGTTGGACAGCTGTGAGTGCCTATCAAACCAGTTTGCATTGGATTTCCCCAAAACGGCACATGTGCAAGGGTGCTGCTAATTCAAACTGATCCACAGCCATTAGCATCGCAAAGGACTCCTTAGACGAACACCAGAGAGTAGGAGTTTATTGAAATACAGCATTTATTAATGACTGATTGGTATTATTTGTGAGCAATCAAATTATCTATTTAAACAACTGCTTACTGAGCAGAAAAGCTATGTAGCAAGATGGGGAGGTAACAGACCTCAACCTGGCTATGTGAGAAACTATGGCCACGGTCAGCCATGCCATTTGGTGCAGAGGAGA
>NW_015260221.1:0-445 GCF_001447785.1 Gekko japonicus
CCATTATTATTATTGCTGCTGTTATTTAAATATAGGGACAACAGTGTACACAATACTTGACAGAGTAATTAATCAGAATGCAGACAACTGTGCTAAGAACTTATCCTGGCAGGTTTGGGAGAGAAACAAAGGGAACAGGGGTCAAAAGAGGCAAAGAAAAGGATTTATGGGATGGGTGGGATCTGGAGGAAGAGACACCACATGGGTGTTCCAGAAGACATTAAGGGTAGCCAAGGAGAGTGGGTGGAATATTTCAAGACATCTTTGATCCGTTTGAGACCTCAGGCACAAGATCTTTCTTGTCACTGCTTCCTGAAAATTCTTGTAACTTGACACACCATGCTTGATCTTCTGCATGAAAGGCATATGCAATTCTCTTGAAGTCTTGTCTGTCCCACTGGACAAGTTTCATTCATTTTGGCACCAAGTGTTAAGAAAAGCATTT
>NW_015260222.1:0-445 GCF_001447785.1 Gekko japonicus
CCCCCTAGTGCAGCTTAGAGGAAACTGTGATTGCTACATTTCTGCTCTTTTTTCCCCCTTGTATTAGCATTTTAATAATCACTGTTCCATGGAGAAATTGGTGGTTTTCGGGGGAGGGCAAGGTATACATATTTTAATAAGTAGAACAGGGTCTGTACTAACACATGAATTAACAAGGCTGGGCCTTTCCACTAACTGAAGCAATTGTGTGTACCACTCCTTGATGGAAAAGAAATTGCCCAGTGTTTTTAATACAGTCCTTACCTAAATAGGGGGGGAAAAATCACACAAACAACAAAAACGGGAAGCCGTGCCAATGCAAGCTGCAGTCTTCACAAATTGCAAAAATCGAAGCCAGGAGAATGCTGGTAAGCAAACTCAGCACTGTTTCTCCATCGTGAGGAGAAACTGAAGCATAATCTATGTTCAGGAAAAATCCAGAAGC
>NW_015260223.1:0-445 GCF_001447785.1 Gekko japonicus
CCCCCCCCCGCCCCCCATCAGTGGCTATTTGAAGGAGATAATGGATTGGACAGCTGACTAAGCAGTCTGTTGACCTCTCCAGCAGCCAGCTAGATTGATGGTCCTTTCCTTCTCTCCTGGGGAACTGAAGCATGCAAACCTATCTTTTGTTATTTTGGAAATACTGAGTTCTTCTGTAACACTTTATTGAGCAGGACTCTATAAGATAACCGGTGGAGGGAGGGGAAAGCGCCATTACAATAGATGTAGATCAAAGCAAACGAGAAATGAGGAGTTCATAAAAACGTGAAAGTGAATACAGTGGAGGATTGATGGTCACAGGAGCAGAAAACCAATTAAGTTAAATATTCAGCCAGCGGTGAATGTCCTCCTGACAGACAGGAGGGGAGAAAAGTGCTGTGGGATTCACACTCTCATACATACTAAGTGCTTGCGTTTTAGAAAC
>NW_015260224.1:0-445 GCF_001447785.1 Gekko japonicus
GGATTTTGTGTGTTGTTTCACTGTCACGTTATTCGATCTGACCTTGTGAGCCACCCTGAGCTCACTCACTCGCAGGGAGGGCAGGATAGAAATCAGAAAAATAAAATAAAAAATTTCTCCCGTGCCCCTTGGACCACGCTAGCCAATGGGCAATGTTGTCCAGCTTTTCACAACATATAGCTGGCACGGTGGGTTTGGCGTACAGCAAGTGGCGCATGATTCAGGGGATGCCAGGGATGGTCATTAAAAAAACAGGTGCATGTGTCTTGCAGCCGTTGATTGATTATTAAGATGTCTTAGGCTGCCTGTACAATACTGGACGACATGCTAGCAAACTCTCTGGCAATCCTCTTAAAACCAAACAGATTTATTCTGACATAGGATAAGTCTATCATGGTGGCAGAGGGGGACCCTCGACATTCACAGGCACTAAGCCTCTGAATCC
>NW_015260225.1:0-456 GCF_001447785.1 Gekko japonicus
GTTCGCAAGACCCGAGCAAGGCTGTTGATGAAAGGATGCCGTGCAGGACATTGATTCGTAAGGTCACCAGAAGTCGGAAACGACTTGACGGCGCTTCACACACACACACACACACACACACACACAACACCAGACAGACAGACAAATGAAGCACACAGATCATGCAACCAACGCCCCACCACTTTGCATCTACCAGGATGCCACACAAAGTCGGGGAGAGATTAAAGGATTATGCATGGAGATAGAGAAGGTAGAGAAAGAAGTCCTTTTCTCCGTTCCTCACAATACAAGAACTGGCGGGCACGCCATGAAATGAAGGAGCAGTCGGGTTAGAACAGATAAAAGGAAGTCCTTCTTCACCCAAAGAGAGATTAACACATGGAATTCACTGCCACAGGAAGTGGTGGAAGCTACAAACACCGACAGTTTCAAGGGGTGACTGGATGAACATATGGA
>NW_015260226.1:0-445 GCF_001447785.1 Gekko japonicus
GTCTTAGTTCAGCGGCTTCCCCCGGTGGTGCCTCTGATTAAGTGGAAATTTAGACTGGGGCAGGAAGCCTTTCTCCCTCTTATGTCACCCAGCAAAGCATCATTTTAGTTGATCCCACACGATCAATGACTTTTGTGTTATATAATAACACTCCACATATCTATCTGCCTTCTTTCTCTTCCTGAACCATTTTACCATTGCAGATAGGAGAGATAATGAGAAGGAGAAGGTAACAGGCCCTGTTGAAGGAATGGGCAAAGAGTCTTCCTCAAACATACCTTCCTGCCAGGGACTGAACAGGGAACTAGGACTTCTGTACTTTGGTGTTGGAAAGCTTGGGATCCGTTAGCTGATTCTCCTGTTGGAGTGGTAAGAACCACATCAGTCCAGACCCAGGTATGTTTGGCCATCAGTCCTGTTGCCCGCCCACCCCTTGAATGAAACA
>NW_015260227.1:0-445 GCF_001447785.1 Gekko japonicus
CCCTTCCAATTCTATGATTCTAATTACCGGTTCGTATTCGTCAGCATTTTTTCCAAGTTGGTTGAGAAGCGATGCCAGCCCTCCTTGGGGAGCTGTGAACTCTGAGATGGAAGCAGCGTAGTTTTCGTCCGTTGAGCCGGGTGTGACGGTTCTGCAGTTTGGTATCAGCGGCAAATCCAGCAGGAGAGAAGATGGAGGGCTACTACACGGGACAGCGAAAAGCAAAGTGAGATGGTATCCTGAGGTCCAGCATTTATCAACTGAAGCAGCAGAAGCATGAGATGTATTCTTTGTTATGTTTCAAAGTGGCCCCCAAAGTCAACCTCTGCAGTAGCCCCGTTCAGTCACTATTTGTTCCCTACTGGAAAGTTGAAAAATTGCCCTGCCCATGTTTGGACCTCTTCAGTGCTCTTTATTATGGAGCAGCCTTCTGGAGATGGTTAGG
>NW_015260228.1:0-445 GCF_001447785.1 Gekko japonicus
TTGTTACGAAGTCTAATACCTTTCTTCTTAGAGTATGAAATAATGGCTAGCGTAAGCTTTGCTCTATTAGCTGGAGGACTTTATAGACTGAATGGTGAAAACAACGGAATAGCCAAAGGGTAAGTGATTTTTAGACCAAAGCTAACTCAAGGCAGCTAACAAAGTATTGCAAGGTCACCAAAACAGGGTAACAGTCCAACAACAAGATAAAACAATGCATAAGTTAAAAGCATGAAGATTAAAATTCCTAACCCACACTTGATTCATGTTTATGTCATGGAAGGTAACTTTGAAGTGATGTGATACATGTGGCTTGAATTGTGAACACTGTTTATAGGACAAAGCTAGCATTACTATGGGGAGGGAATTTCTGTTTCTGAAACTGACTTTTTTTAGGTATAACCAGCCACTGATTTATTCTCTTTTTTCTCTTTCAAAAGAGGGA
>NW_015260229.1:0-446 GCF_001447785.1 Gekko japonicus
CCAATCTCCTCTTCTCTTCTTCTTTTTTTAAAAAAACGATTCAGTAGCATGCCCTGGATGACCCTCAAATAGAGTTCCTAACTCCAGGTCGGGAAATCTCTGGAGATTTGGGGCTGGAGCCTGAAGAGGGCGAGGTTTGGTGGGAGGAGGGACCCCAGTGTGGTGCAATAGCTTAGAGCCCGCCTCCAAAGCAGCCCTGTTCTTTGGGGGATTGATATTTACCAGCTGGAGATCACTTGCAATCCTGGGAGATCTCCAGATGTTGGTACCCATATCTTTGGCTCGTAAGGCAATCGGTTCCCTTCCTCAAACGCAATGCTCTGGCAACAGTGATCCACGCAATGGTCACCTCGAGACTGGACGACTGTAATGCTCTCTACACAGGGCTGCCTTTGTCGCAAATCCGGAAGCTGAGGATGGTGCAAAACGCAGCAGCCAGGCTGTTG
>NW_015260230.1:0-445 GCF_001447785.1 Gekko japonicus
TTGTTCAGGCACAGGAGGAAGTTTATAGTGTTAAAAGTTGCATTCCAAACATTTAAATTGACATCTATAAAATGAAAATCCATTAAAATCCCTGGAAAATGTGCAGATTTTTTTTTCTTGTGATAAAGTAGACTTTAGAAAGATTGTGCAATTACAGATGGTCCAGTTGGTTATGCCAAATTTAAGCATTTAAGGAACGCACAATTACACAATACTTCTGGGCTGGATATGTGTTGTTTATCTTGTGTCTATCTTCTTTCTGAATGTTCAGTGGCATGTAACCTTGTTTAATATCTTTTAAAAATAAACATTGGTGTGAGATTAACTACATCTGTCAGTTGTGCCAGCTGTTTAATTGGAACAAGCTATATGATGAATAAAATGTAGGCAATTGTAGAGGAGGAGGAGGCTTACCAACTATATAAGAAAATGTTCTATTGGTGAT
>NW_015260231.1:0-445 GCF_001447785.1 Gekko japonicus
TGACCCACTTGGGGTCCACCACCTGTGGCATGGATTCCTGGGATAAAAATATGGAACGAGGAACATTTTATGCGTCTCTCCCCCTCCCAGTGGTGCCGCTCCCCTGTTATGTGGAACTACAGTTTGTTCCGAAACGTGTAGCCTGCTCACCAAACGGCAACTGGGTTCTTCCCTGTCTTTGGGTATTTACACTCTGTGCAGACATGGGAGACAATTAGATGCTGTATAATCAGAAACGCCAGGGGCAGGCCTTTCATGTCTGCTGTGCTAGGGGGCTCTCAGGAGGGGTGATTACCATATTAAACATCCTTCACATATCTGGAAAAAACACAGTCCCCTTCCACTACCCCCCTCCAAACAGGCGAGAAGCCCAACAGGGAACTACAACACGCACCATAAAAAGAGGTTTAAGAGACAGAACTGCACTTTGTTTCACCGTTATTTT
>NW_015260232.1:0-445 GCF_001447785.1 Gekko japonicus
TCTTCCTTATGAGGGCAGAATAAGAAGTTTGGGATTTTTAATTTGTCACTGAAGGAGGGGGACATAATGACGGCTTATCGGGTCAAAAGGTTCAGTGACCTGAAATTCAATTGCAATTAAAATATATGAAGGTTTATAAAATTAAGAGGCAGTGGAAGTAGATAGAGAGTACCTTTTTTCCCATAATACTAGAACTTGCAGGCACCCAACGTAGCTGATGGGTAATAGATTCAGGACAGAGAGTCCTACTTCACTCAGAGACTGATTGGCTGATCTGTCCCCAGATACATGGGACCTTGTACAGGAGGAAGTGAAAAGCACTTGACCTGTGTTCAAAGGCTCTCTGCATTGCTACAGCATTGTCCGATCCAATCTGCACTCTGAATCGAATGATTACCTTTCCCAGGATGCTCAGGGGGAAAGGAGAGGGAGGCAATTAAAAGAA
>NW_015260233.1:0-445 GCF_001447785.1 Gekko japonicus
CATTTACATTATACCAATCATAGAATCTCCTTCAGCAGGCGAGCTAGGAAGGGCGCCGGTGGGCTCTGTTGGGCTTTTTTGGCTGGCCTGCTTCAGTGAGCCAGCTGGAGAAGCCCCAGGGAGCCATTTAAATGTCTCCCCGCACCCTTCTGGGTCCTTCCTAGTTCTCCTGCCTCGGCGGCTGAGCTAGGAAGGGTGCAGGGGGGCTCTGTCAGGCTTCTTTGGCTTGCCTGCTTCAGCAAGCCAGCCAGAGAAGCCCCAGGCAGCCCTTTAAATGTCTCCCCGCACCCTTCTGGGTCCTTCCTAGTTCTCCTGCCTCGGCGGCTGAGCTAGGAAGGTTGTGGGGAGGCCTCTGTGGGACTGTCTATGTTCTCTCCTGAGGAGAATGTGTCTTCTGAGGAGATTTTTGTTGCACACCGGTTCTGTGGGCGGGACTCATGCAACT
>NW_015260234.1:0-445 GCF_001447785.1 Gekko japonicus
ATTCTCTTTATTAACTCAACCCACTTCCTGCCCTGCCTGACATGGGTGCCCTGGGTAGTCCAAGTAAGAGGGTAAACTGTGTGCAATGAGAGCTTGCCAGTGGGATTCCTTGCTGTTACATTTTGAGTCTTCGTTACTTTGGCATAGTTGATGGAGGCTCTACACACAGGCCATTCCCTAGTATTTAGATGGCATTTTGCGGCAGCCTCTAGAATCTGTTTGCCTACATGGAGGACTCCTCATAGGACCAGGGATTGGATTGTGCCTCCTCATATATAGGAGGATGCTTCAGAAACCTCCTCAACCATCTGCTGTAGTAGTGTCTTGTAATGTTGATTCACATCATGTAGTGTGGATCTCTACAATTAATAATCTGCTTCAGTTCATGTTTTTTTAACTGACGGGTTTCATTTGTAAACCTACAACAAGCAGTAATCTGGAATCA
>NW_015260235.1:0-445 GCF_001447785.1 Gekko japonicus
CCACCTCGAATACTAAAGAGATTGGAGCGGCTAGGTTCTGTTTTCACAAGCAGTCAACACCATTGTTACTGTCACTTTGTGGAATTGTCCCAGTGACCCCCATTAAACGTCAAAGGAGATACCCAGCCATTTTTCCTACACAAAAGAAAGATTAAACTTCAAAGCAAAACATATTTTGTGGGGTGTTTTTTTGTGTGGAAACAATCAAAATCTGCTCCGAGGGGAGACTCTGGTTGAAAAACATTCCTGAGAGAAAAGATCTAATTTCACGCTCGAGGTGAGGCTGCGGATACAAGGAATTAGCTGTCGCACCCTCTGCCCCCGGGATGTCGTTTTTGTTGGTTAAAAAAAAAGTGGATTAGATAAATGGAAGGAAGGAAAGGCCCGTCGATGGTTAGTAGACAGGATGACTTCCTCCTTCAGAGAGCCAGTTTGGTGTCGTGGT
>NW_015260236.1:0-445 GCF_001447785.1 Gekko japonicus
TCCTGCCCAAAAATAGCCCTGGATCTCTTCAGGGGACAGCGGCTTCATCAGAGCAGGAACGCAACTGAAGGTCAGAACAAGGAGAGTTTTGAACTTGACGTGGAAAGACCTACGGTTTGTTTGGCATACACAAACAAAAGGCCGGGGGAGGGGTAATGTCAGGGACTGGATTCATGGGGGAGGACACTGTGGGTCAGGAAAAGGCTCCACTCGGATCACGAAATCAGCGGAGTTAATTGCAAACGTTTCTGCATGCCTGACACAGATATATTGATGGCTATTACAGTTCATGCAAACTATTGATTGCATTTTACCCAGGGCCAGAGAGGACCATTTAATGGACATATTGGGAGCCGTTCAAAGAGCAAAAAACGATTTGTGTATGGTTGAGAGGAGAACAGGATTAAAGCTCATGGGATATCAAAGTTATGACATTAAAAAAAGA
>NW_015260237.1:0-445 GCF_001447785.1 Gekko japonicus
CTGAGGAAAACGGGCAGAATTGAGGCAGGACTTTATGCTTCCCTTCCAAGGGTGATTCCACACTAGTGAAATGTAGCACAATTGCACTTGTATGCACTGTCACCATTGGGTTTCCAGATGGTGTTGCCGTCAGTGCGCTGTTGTCCTGTTCTTTCATTGTTATGGTCCCATTTCCCCCCTGCAGGCTGGTTTGTTGTAATGTTTTGCTTTTGTTTCGAATAGAAGTGTGCTGTGTAACGGACTTTGTGCTGCTGTCTTATGATCTCAGGAAGATATATGTTTGGGCACATGCTGGAAAGCATAGGTCTGGTTGTCAGCCTCTAACTTGCTTGCTACAGCTGCCATCAAAAATGAATTGAAACTGGCGCTGTTATACTGTTGTGAACTGACATCGTTTTTATTTCAACCAGTAGGCAATACCTCATAAGAACATAAGAACATAAGA
>NW_015260238.1:0-445 GCF_001447785.1 Gekko japonicus
TCCTAATTTTAAATATATGCTGATGGGGTCTAAATTGGTTGAGAATGAGACTGAAAGAGATCTTGAGGTTGTTGTGGAAAGCTCAAAGCAAATGTTGACCCCATGTGTAGCAGTTGTGAAAAAGACAAACTTTATGCTAGGAATAATTAGGAAAGGAATTTAAAATAAATCACTTTTTCTATGAGGAAAGGCTGGAAAATCTGGGATTTTTCAATCTAGGAAAAAACCCAGTTAAGGGTAGACATGATAGAGGAGTATATAATTATGTATATATGGCCTGGAGAAAATGGATAGAAGGAACTAGAAGGAACTCACTGAAGTTGTTGAGCTGCAGCTTCAGCACAGGCAAAAAGAAATACTTCTTAATGAGTAATGAGACTGGAATTCATTGCCAGTGAATTTACTAATAGCCACAAGATAGATAGCTTTTGGGGTCAGACAGATT
>NW_015260239.1:0-445 GCF_001447785.1 Gekko japonicus
CACTTTTACTTCAGACATAACTTGCATGCCTTGCAACCAACACACCTCACACTAAGAAAAGGAGCCAAGACCGCCATACCGAACAGATTTGGGAGAAAAGGGTCAAGAATGAGAATGATGTCAAGTGGTGAGCAGCTGCTGTCTGGAAGAAACTGATAACAGAGGAAGAGTCAAAAAGGGAGGGACACAGCGTAGTGATTTGAGACGTCTCCCCACTTGCATAACCACGGGGATGGGCTCCGGTTGAACAGAACCTAAGGGAAAGGCAACTGAGATGGGGCATGTGAGGCCATGAACAAAGACTGCTGGAAGAACCTACATACCTACTCTGCTTCCATAGGGGTTTCAGCCATGTTGGATCAAACTGGACACAGTTTAAAAGTAAGATCTAAGACGTAAGGTTTTTAAACATGTGAAGCGTTAACAAAACCTAGGGACAGAAGGG
>NW_015260240.1:0-446 GCF_001447785.1 Gekko japonicus
GGTATAAATCCAATCTCTTCGTCTTCTAATTTTTCTCCCCAATGGGGGACCCAAAACGGTTTACTATATTGTTCTCCCCTCCTCCAGTTCATCCTCACAACACCTCTGTAAGGCACATTAGACTGAGCTAGAGTGAATCGCCAAAGTTTACCCAGAATAAAGTTTGACTCTAGAGGCACCTTTAAAATCCTCAAAGTTTTATTCAAGGTATAAGCTTTTGTATGCACACACACTTCTTCAGATACATTCTTGCCCTTACATTTTCTCCTGACAGGCCTTTCAATCTCACAGAATCCTGTCAAGGTTTCAAATGATTTTAAAAGGCAATCTCACAACCAAGACCAGCAGTAGCTCAACCACAGAATATAATCGCACACATAGGTAGCTCACATGGAGTCAGCAGGTAGAAAGGCAGCATTAAAAAAATGTATTAAATAAATAAATAT
>NW_015260241.1:0-445 GCF_001447785.1 Gekko japonicus
CCCCCTTTCCTAGCGGAAGCTTGACACCCATTGCCTGCCTCTTGCAGTGTGCCTCTTCTGCCTTGTGTGTGCAAAATTTTCTTAGCGATCATGTGAGTGTGTTTTTAAACTAGATGTTCCTAGCTGTGCCTGAGAAGCCGGCTGCACCAAAACTGTGGTGCTGCCTGGCTTGCCGGTGGGGCTTGCTCCTTCCAGGTATGTTACAGCAGGTGGACCAGAGGCTGGATTCCCACCATGGTGTAAACGAAATTGTTGGGTTGCCCTTGGTGGCCAAAACAAAGTTGGCGATTTATGTAACCAAGATCTCTCATGGTCGAGTGCTCTACGTCTCTGTTAAGTGACGACAGCATTGGCTCTTTTGGTCAGGAAGCTGGATGAGGCTGGATCATGGTATGAAATAACAAAGACCCCACTGGTGGGGACCTCCTGATGGCACCTGGGTTTT
>NW_015260242.1:0-445 GCF_001447785.1 Gekko japonicus
TTTTTTTATTAAATCCAAGGCAGATCGGGCAGGGCCCCTTCAAAAGGTGGTCAATCTCAAGGACTTCAGGGCAGCATACCTGGTCCCCTCATCTTATCTTCAGAACATCCCTGTGAGGCAGGTTAGGCCAAGAATTGGTGACTGGTCACCCAGTGGGCTCCATGGCTAGGAGGATTTGAACCCAGGACTTCCAGATCCAAATTCAATCTTCTAACCTGGATGTCACACGGGTATGTCCGCTACGCAGTCTGGGGCAACCCTGTCCCAGCCCACGGCATTCTCGTGCGCATTTGCCAACCAAAGGCAAGGGTGAGATCTGCGGTCCCTGCTGAGGAACAGTGACGTTCCCCGACAAGAGTCTCCCCTTTCCAGGAGAGTGCTTTGCTTTCCCTCTGGAGGCGCTCTCCACCCAGCAGGGACGCTCCCCAGCCCTGACTCCGGATCC
>NW_015260243.1:0-446 GCF_001447785.1 Gekko japonicus
AGACCAACACGGCTGCCTGCCTGGATCTAGTAACAAGAAGGACATGGGTGTACTCTCAAAGACAGTCCCCATTCACATGAGCCTCATGCTTGGGATTGGGAAAGGGCTGTGGCTCAGTGGCAGAGCCTTTGCTTCGCGTGCGGAAGGTCACAGGTTCCATCTAAAGCATCTCCTGTTAAAAGTAGGTGACGGGAAAGACCTCAGCCTGAGACCCTGGAGAGCTGCTACCCGTCAGCAGGCAGTGTTGACCTTGATGGACCTGTTCTCGTTCAAGCCTCCACTCTGATATAACTCAGAATCTTCAGCAGTGCATGGGATTTTCACAGCAGATGCTCAGAATTACATCGACAGACACATCGAATACTCAGAAAGGGCAGAAGACTTGAAAACCTACCGCTCTGTGGTAAATATATCCAACCAATCATTGAAACAAAATTAAAATTATT
>NW_015260244.1:0-445 GCF_001447785.1 Gekko japonicus
TAAATCCAATCTCTTCTTCTTCCAAGGTAGAGGATGGACCTAGGCTCTTCTAGTAATATTTTTACTCAACAATATATGAACAACCTTAGTTTGGGCTCACCAGCTGGGATTCTTTCAAGGGTTAAAAGCAGGAGTCTTCCTCTCTCTTCTAGTGGATCCAATCCAAAAATATTAAACACAAAATGGCCCAATTATACCTAACAAAAACCAGAAGTGCCTCCTTCATTGGGGCGAGGGCCTAATTTAACAAATGCATTCCTAGTCGAGCATCGAAGGGTGGCGTTTCTACTGAGCTAGATTTGACCACTGTCCTGTCAAGCAATGACGATGCACTAGATCTCAACGAGAGATATTTTTCTACACAGGAAAGCAAAATCTGGAAGTTTCGGTTATTCTTGGCTCTTTCTTCTACTCCATCGACAGCATTGATAAGTCTTTTTTTTTT
>NW_015260245.1:0-445 GCF_001447785.1 Gekko japonicus
GGCAGAAAAGAAGTATTGGTTAGGATGGGTTTTTTAAAAAAATTAAGTTGATTGCTGCAGTGGGGGATATTTGCTTTTTAATTTAGAGATAAATCCCTTGGTTATTTGCAAGATCCAGGCTCCCCTCCCAAAAGGGGTTAATGTTAAGCCATTTGGAGATCCTTGACTGATACTTTTTGTTTGTGAATAAGCTAATTGTCAAAATAGGAATGCTTCTCAAATTCTGATTCTGTTCTCCAAGAACGCGTCAGGATATGCTGGTCTTTCTGCTAATTCTGTTATATCTCAGGCTTTGAAGGCATTGTGTAACATTGCCTGAAGAATTAAATGAAGCTTGAAATGCTGTTCCATAGAACACAGAACCATGCAGTGGCATTCTGAATAAACGATTGGTGAAATATTAACAGATTCAGGATTGGAGGGGGGAGGAAATTACTAAAAGGAG
>NW_015260246.1:0-445 GCF_001447785.1 Gekko japonicus
CTCCTAACCACTACACCAAAGTGGCTCGCTAATGGACAGATTACCTCTGAAGAGGTTGGTAGGCCAGCGAACTCAAAGGAGGTGTGAGAAAGATAAGGGTCATCCTGTCTGCAGAAGCAGCTCCACAGGATCTGGAGTCTGAGGAGGCCATGGCTTCAGCTCTTCAGAGAAAGGGCAGCGGGAAGCCTCCCATGTCCACCTCGCAGTCTGAGTCCGTTAAGCCGTAACACTGCATACCCACCATAGCACACAGCACCAACCATATTTGGGCTTCGGGCTACTGGTGCTTCCTGGGGTGGCCAAGGGAACCTGTCACTGACTCTGCCTTGTTCCAAAAAAGTCCCTGCTTTTGTGGAGCAAGGGAGTTTCCAGGGCAACTGAAAAAGGGCCTGGCATACCACTGTTTGGCATGTGCACCAGGGTTGCCTTCTCCTGTAGATGTTCA
>NW_015260247.1:0-445 GCF_001447785.1 Gekko japonicus
TATTATTCCTATTTTGTGATGCTGCATTGGCTTTGCTGCCTAATAGTTTCTGAGTCCAACTCAAAGTACTGGTGCTTATCTTTGAAAGCCCAACACAACCTAGGTCCACATACCTGAAGGACTGCTTCTCCTGGTATGAGGCTATGTGGTAGCTTTGCTCAATGCAGCAATACCTTTTGGTCACTCCAACACCTACAAGGGTATATAATTCTGCTGCAACCCACCTCCAGGCTTTTTCCGTGTCTGCTAGCATGTTACGGAATAGCCTCACAAAGGAAATTATAAGACACATCTCTCTTGCAGTTTTAGGAAGTTTAAACAGAACTCTTTAAAGCACCCTCTTGGTCCTCAAGGAAATTGCTCTGCGGGTATCCTGAATAACAGAACTCCCCATTGAGCTTCATTTTCAAAAAGCTTTGAAAAGTGATTGGATTAATTTTGTTTT
>NW_015260248.1:0-445 GCF_001447785.1 Gekko japonicus
ATAACAAATGAGTTCAACACCTCTGCCTCGGGGCTTTAAATACTGGAACAAAGATAAGGTTGTATCTACCAGAAGAGTTCATGAAAGGTATTGGCAGAACAGATCTGTTCCCACCTTTCCTACCACAAGAAGCCCACTATTTGTCCCAGAACTCCTATCGCAGGGTCATGAGAGCCTCTTAAGCAAAATGTGCCACAGCATGGGGAACTGCAGTTGCAGTGATCAGATAAAAGGTCTATTTTCCCCACCTCCACTAGCACAAACCATCAGCAGAAAAGAGATGATTTTGATTCTTCATCTTCATCACATCCCCGTTGTGTGGCACATCTTCCTTAGGTAGGAGTTGCTTGGAGAGGGGGAAGATGGGGAAAGATCCACTCCACTAACATCTTCCATGAACTGTTCAATGAACACATGGAGGTGGCGGCAGCTACAAGCATTGACA
>NW_015260249.1:0-445 GCF_001447785.1 Gekko japonicus
TTATTTAGTGTGTGTCACCGCAGCCAAAGTCATCTTTTTCAAGATAAGCACATGTTCTGAGCATTTAAAGTGCTCACAGAGGGAAACATAGTGACCATACAGAGGCTCTGCCCACAGCTGTTCCATCCTTTCCCCTTTTAGTTGGGAGCAAAGGAAGAAAGCCCTGGGATCCCCACAATGCCTGTGTGGACGTTCACTGGGGCAGACAATGTAGGATTTTTGGATTTGGTGTCATATAGTTAGGACCTCACTATAACTGACCAGATTCCCCTGGTGTAGCCCTTCCTCTTTTTAAGGGAAGGGGAAAGGGGCGGGGGCTGTGAGATCTTATGGGAAGAGACCACTACAGATCAGTACAACTGGTGTGCATGGACTCGATGAAATTACAGCTGCAGTCCCAGTATTAGAGCCATCTGGACATAAAGGTTTCCCTTGCTCAAAAGCC
>NW_015260250.1:0-445 GCF_001447785.1 Gekko japonicus
ACACACACACCCCACAAGAAACAAACAAGCAAACCCCTGAATGGCCTTTTCAGCTGCAGTGTGTTCTGCATTTTAAAGCATTTTCAACGATGGGAGGGAGTGGGGATGATTCCTAAGTTTTATGGGGTGATCATTTTGTTTGTCTCCCCCCCCCCCCATCACTGATCCAGTGGCCCAGGGATGCATTTTTCAAGTCCACCCTCGAAAAGCCACGTTTGCTAACGTGGGACCTCTGCGTACATGTCTGCTTTGTCTAATGGAGGGGGGAGGGGAATGGCAAGGGAGGAGAGGGTCTTGTAGCATGGCTGGGGGAGGGCAGCCCTGCGGGAGATGGCAGCGCTTCCCTTTGGGAAGCAGCCCGCCCACTCCTCCCTCCTTCCCTCCCGCCTCTTCCCAGCAAGGCCCTATGCTGGCTTTGGGCGACTCACGCTGGGGCAGAAGTGGG
>NW_015260251.1:0-445 GCF_001447785.1 Gekko japonicus
CAAGAGGCCCTAAACATGCCATCTTTGCTAGAGATATATACAACATTTCATTTCCCATATCAATCATGAGAACAAGTTGAAGTTCAGATAATGGCCAGTTCAATTTACCCTAATTGTTAAGGACTTAGCCTGACTGTTTGCATTACAGACTGCGGCCAGTGGGCTCTCAGTAGGGGTTTGCAGCCTACTCCATCCCATAACAAACCCATGTTCATGCGTCAATTCAGATCCATCACCCTGAGATAAACTGTGAATATTGTCCTTTGTCCCAGGCCACATTCTTTCTTGCATTGTGTTCTGACTATTTAAGGATTTAAAGGCTCATTTGCACAATTCCTTTGTCAGCAACCTCCATAGAGAATGAAAAAGTGATGGGTTCCTCTGTCTGGGTTAGGCCCAGGAGTGCTTGTGAGAGAAATCTACATGCATAGGGGCTTCCCCCCCC
>NW_015260252.1:0-445 GCF_001447785.1 Gekko japonicus
TTTTCTTTTTGGCCATTTTCACAACTCGGCACACCTTCAAGCTTTGCACATCTTCACCTAGAACTCCGCCCTGTTCATCTCTCCACCATAACAAAATCAAACGTTTGGCTATTTCCACTCTCCTCCGGAGACTGCTTCTGCTATCCATAGGGCATCGAGGACTTCCCAAGTTTCCTGTTCAGCCTGCAGACCTGGTCTGGCCAAAGCCACGGGGACCATCCTATGTCTTCCATTTGCTACACACAGAAGTCGCCTTCTGATTTAAAACCTTGGCCAAAGGACCTTCTCCGGCTCTCCAGCCAGGACTGTGGATTTACAAATTGCTTGCAAGCCAGCTGATGGACCTCAGATGCCACCTCTCGGGCGGGCAACTGCTTTTCTCCACCCGCCCGTCTGTCACGGATCCACCTCAGCGAAAACCCTCGTCAGCCTGCAATCTGCCTCT
>NW_015260253.1:0-445 GCF_001447785.1 Gekko japonicus
AGCTGTCACTTAATCAATTAGTTTTCCATTACATCTATCTCCTGACGTATTTATCTCACTCCAAAAATCTTTTTTCCCCTCCTTTATCATACATTACATATATCTGCAAAACTGAAAAAAGGGAACAACCTATATTTGGAAATGTATTTTATGTATATAGGTTACAAGAACAAGTATGGGGAAAGTCAGCCCCTCACCCAGCAACAGTCTCAGAGTTGATACTTAATTCAAAACTATGATCATGCAGAATGTCCCGTTGGCCACCCTTGTGGGCATCCTTCATCCATCATGCCTCTGTCTCCTGGGAGGCTCCCCAGGCCTTGGATGGGCCACTGTGAGGATTCACAGCACCTAGATGCTGCATTGCCCTAACTAGACTGCCCCAGCCACTGGGAATCCTCCTGCCTCCTCCTCCCTAAAAGGGTTGGAACACTATCCCTATGAG
>NW_015260254.1:0-445 GCF_001447785.1 Gekko japonicus
AAAAAAAGACCTTTTATTGTACAGCTATATATTAAGGCATCTTTTAAAAATAAAGCATTTCTTCAATAGATGATGACAGCTCATTTGAAGCTGCTAAGACCCATCATTTCAAATGCATACTTTGAGGCTTCTTAAAGTGCATATTATTTACTTGACAGACCATGAACTGTTGCACAAATCTGGATTAGGGACTTCCTAAGAAACTGATGTTTAGCTCAATCGCATATGATGGCCAAACATATTGTCTTTTCCTGTTTGTAATGGCAATGAGCACATTTCCTTTGTTAGGGCAGCACAATCAGTTTGCATCATCCTAATCATACTCCAGCAGCCTTCCATTCTGACCTCATGAAGGGAAGAAGCTTCTCCTGTGTACTGGAGTGAGACGAGAGGCTCTGTCTCTCATGATAATTGTAAAAGTCTTCACTCAGCAAAAGGAGGGGGG
>NW_015260255.1:0-445 GCF_001447785.1 Gekko japonicus
ACCACCTTACAGGCAAAATTCAAGTGGCCTACCAACTGCTGCAGCTCCCTCAAGGTGGCCTTCCATCTGCATAGGAATTCACTGATACGGCTACGCAAGTCCAACAGCTTGCATGCCAGGAGCTGGGAAGCCTGTGCCACAGAATCCAATTCCACTCCCAGTAATGTTAAAACCTGTGCCGGCCCCTCAGTCTTTCCCTGTGCTAAAGGCACCCGTAACTCGCCTGCCAAAGCCATAAATGAGCCCAACAGCTGCTCACACCGGCCAGACCCCTGGGGACCTACAAACAGAAAGTCATCCAAATAGTGTGCCACCACGCCACGCCTTGTGTGTGCGTGAAGACCCCACTCCAAAAAGGAGCTGAAGCGCTCGAAAGTGGCACACGAGACAGAGTAGCCCATAGGCAGAGCCCGATCTAGGTAAAACTGGCCCTCAAAGCAAAAAT
>NW_015260256.1:0-445 GCF_001447785.1 Gekko japonicus
AATTTTTTGAAGTTGCTGGAGTGGAGGCAATGGAGCCCAGGTATCTGCAGTGCTATCCAACATGCCTTTCATTACTGGGAAGGCTACAGGACCAACTGCATCAGAGTGAATGGCTTTGAACATAGGGTCAGTTGCATGCAGAGTGAAATAAGTCTCTTCTGTTTCAAGGGACTTGGCCATATGCACCAGTTGTTCCGTGTATAAGTGAATATCTTCACTGCAGGAGGGGCAGAAGTGTCTACTACCACATCAGAGTGTGATGGTTCTGATGTAATCTCGTCAGTTTGACTCATACCCCTGAGGATAAGGTTCTAATGAAATGTCTAGTTCTTCTGTGGAATTGTCAGATTTCCTTGAGAGCCAGGAGGTGACTGAAGAACCCAGCTCTGACTGGTGTGAACCATAGGGATGGTTCAAGATGCGAATAGTGATCAGCTCATAGTTT
>NW_015260257.1:0-445 GCF_001447785.1 Gekko japonicus
AGGTCACCCAGCAAGCTTCCATGGTAAGAGTAGGGATTCGTACCTGGGTCTTCTCTCAGCCCAGCATACGTCACAGGAGGGTTGCAAGGGCAGAACAGAGGATGGGAAGAAACATATCCCGCATCCTGAGCTTCTCCGAGGAAGAACAGAATTAAATAGTGTGACATATTGTTAGATTTGTGCCAGTCTGTACGGGAGAGAGATTTTCAGCAAAGCTCCAGCACCTTAACCTCCAAGCTGGATCTACAAACACACCCTCTCCTTTATTGTACCTGATGATGACACAATTGTGTCCTAGTTCCTGGCCCAGATTAGAGGGCCAGTGTGGGGCACAGGGTGGCCAAACAGGAGCATTTGGGGGACAGAGAATGGGGAAAGTGATGGCATACATCACAACACCAGAGATTTTGTAGGACTTTCCCCAATCTCTATGGTAAAAATCATA
>NW_015260258.1:0-445 GCF_001447785.1 Gekko japonicus
CCTGTTCTTTTCTGGAATCAACACGCCCCCTGGCCCTTTTTGAAAAATTAATTTTAATAAACATACACAATTATCAATTAATATCAAATCATCACTTAAATGCTTAATAAAGTAACTACATGAGGATTCACTTAATAGCTAGAGATCTAAAACAAAATAAACGGGGACCAGTTCTATATTTAAAAAAAGCATTTCTTGATATCACCTTCCTATACATTCACATAGCCTGCTAATTTTGCTAATATCAAAATAACCCAGACCTTTCTTAACTGTTTATAGTAGTTTATTGCTCCTGCCAACATTTGGTTTCCAATAATCTCATTGCCATGATGTGGTATAGTGTCTGATGAGAAAGGAATTTTTTGTGGATACACCTCTTCATTACACATTTCCCCCCTCAATTACTTTGATAGATATATCTGTTTCCGTGAATACTGATGTTACC
>NW_015260259.1:0-445 GCF_001447785.1 Gekko japonicus
TAATGGGAATTTAAGTTCTCATCATGGGACCAGTGCACGTGGGGGCAGATAGGAAGCAGGTGCAGGAAAAATAAAATGCAGTCCTGCCACCCCTGAAAGGCTGACTGAGTTGGATACCCACAGAAGATGGCCACTTCAGCTGTGATGAGTGGCTCCTCCTTCTGAGGGAATCCAATTCAGTCAGCCTTTCAGGACTCATGTGTGTTTGTGCATATTTACGGTTGCCACCTTATAGTCTAAACCTCTACACATGTTCACTCAGTTCAAAATGCAGTCTGACTTACAAGTAATTCTGCTTAACAGACTTGCGTGAGAGAGCAGCCGCCCTCTTTCGATTGGGGCTGTTACTTACGAGTAAGCCCCCAGTGAGTAAAGCAAGACTTCCTTCTGAGTAAGCACGCTTACATTCCTCGGGCCATGGAGCATTTTATCCCCACATTTTTTT
>NW_015260260.1:0-445 GCF_001447785.1 Gekko japonicus
TGTTGGATAGTTCCCATCCATGCAACAAGGGCAGGACAAGAGTCTGGAACCTCATGGTCAAATAACCATACAACTTAACACACCTCCTATAGGAGAGGTAAACCGTGGAAGTAGCACAATACTAAATAACACATGCAATCACCATTGTAATTCTACATGCAAAAAATGCCAGCATAGCATGAAGTTAGGGCCATCTTGCCCAATGGACTGGGATTTACCTGGAATCTGGGCATGCCACCCAGTGCCCATTTGGCCCGTTAAGGCAAGCTCCCACCTCAACCCACTGGTTCTATTTTGGCTGCAGTTTATAACTGGCAGCTGCTGTCCTGGCTCCATCCAGAAGTCACCAGATTGTGACCATTTCCACAGAGATTATTTGCCCCAGGTTTAGTGCTTTTGGAAAGCGATTTTTTTTCTATTCTCCCATAGCATCATGGTCACATTC
>NW_015260261.1:0-445 GCF_001447785.1 Gekko japonicus
AAAAAATACGGGAAGTCTACAAAATGAATGCTGATTGAGTAACTATCACAGAAATTAAGGACCACTTGCTCTGTGCCTGATGTGATTAGAGTTACTTGTACCAACACAGATGACAGCACTACAGAAATTGATGGGTAGGTGTCGCATATGCTTTTAAGCTGTGCTGTTAAAACGCAGGCTCCTTTGAGATCAGCTTTTCTCCTGATGCTGGCAGTCAGTTTTCTTCATTGAAATGTTGAATCTGTTCTCAAAAGCAATTAGAGGAGAATCACTTCCTTCGTGCTAAATTGAATTTAACTCTTCAGTTGGTAGAACCAAAAAATGGGCTGATCAGTATAGTTCTAGTAGCTGTTTAGCAGTCTAAACAAATAAACAGCAGTCTGCAATGCAATATTGGGTTTTATTATTACAGAAGCAAAATAACTAAGGCTTCAAATGTTTTGTT
>NW_015260262.1:0-445 GCF_001447785.1 Gekko japonicus
GTAAGAGAAATCCATACTAGATGGGAAAACCAGTGTAAAGGTTTCTAACTATCTAACTAGGATGGCTAGAGATTATAGAAAGTATCTCCAGCCCTCATGGTGGAAAGAAGGGGGGGGGAGAGACTGGAAAGAAGGAACCTCTTGGAGTAACATTCTGGGTTTAAAAAGGGACAGCAGGCAGAGTAGACAAAGGACAGGTCTATCTAGCACTTTACTAACACTCTACTGCCCTCCCCTGAGACTGAAGTCTGTACTAGCATTAAGTAACATTGCACCGTGCATTCCTTTCAACAAAGTACCTATATAACAAGGATGGACATATAAAAAAAGCTGCCTTCTACTGAGTCAGTCCTTTGACCTATCAAAGTCAGTATTGTCTATTCAGAATGGCAGTGGTTCTCCAGACTCTTTAATAGATTTTGCTATTTGCTTGAGGACACTCTAG
>NW_015260263.1:0-445 GCF_001447785.1 Gekko japonicus
AACCAGCTAGCCAAACAAGGCAGGCACCCGTGCTAATTGACACTCCCTCAAACACCCTTCCACGTCTGCTGGTAGTTCAGTGGGGTGTCTTATGGCTTAGCAATTCCTTCCCCTCATTGCCCCACATCACACACACCCCGTTCTTTTGTCTTTCTCTGTGTCCAGGGGACCGAGGTGTTCCCTTTGCTGGGCTCTGTGTTGAGAGACCCCAAGCACTTCGCAAGGCCTGACGTCTTTGACCCCCAGCACTTCCTGGATGAGAATGGGACGTTCAAGAGGAACGATGCTTTCGTGCCATTCTCCGTAGGTAAGTCCCCTTTCCGGCCCCTTTCCCCTTCCTGTCTCCCCCCACCCCTCCAAGTCAGGAACTAACTAGTAGCTGAACCACCTGGGACTCTGCTAGCCGGGCACACAGATAAGCCATGTTTGGTGTAGTGGTTAAGAG
>NW_015260264.1:0-445 GCF_001447785.1 Gekko japonicus
CAGGTCTGTACAAGCTTTGTCCCAGTGTCAGTCCCCTCCCCCATCTACAACAGTGGTCTGGATTCAGCATGAGATGGATAACTTTTTTTATGTGAGTTGTTGTAAATATCTGTGTAGTGCAAAAAGAGAGGGAAGGATCTGCTTTAAAATCAGGACATCTGGTGGTTGGGTTTCTGTGCTCCAAATTGGCCAGATTGGTACTTCCCAGTTGGAGGGGACAGATGGCATGGCCAGCTTAGCTTGCCATAGCATAGTTCAGCTCGCTCCAGGCTGCGCTTCTCCCTCATGATGTTCCTTTAAGCATCCGCTCATGTGGCTTCTGCAGAGAACTGGGCCTGGCAGGTGGGATTCTGGACTGAGATTCCTGTGCTGAAGAGCTTGCGCAAAGTGCATTCGGGCCCGGGGAGGTAGCATGTTGTTTCCATAGACACATTTTATCATTGAC
>NW_015260265.1:0-445 GCF_001447785.1 Gekko japonicus
TGTTGAATATAGCTGCAAAACTTTATAGTCAGTATCTTCTACACAAGTTGGAAGACTGGGAAATTTCTAACCACGTAATCCATCCCAACCAAGCTGGGTTTAGAAACGGACAAAGCACAGTCGAGCACTGTCAAAATCTTTACCATTTAGCCCTTCCGGGCATCAATGGCCCCACCAAAGCCCTCTTTGTAGCATTTGTAGATCTAGCCCCAGCATTCAATTCCATAGGTAGGAATCGTCTCTGGAAAAAGTTAGTTAGCACAAACATCAACAAACGCTTGCTGTTTCTTCTCCAGGGACTGCATGTGGATATCTTTGCTAGGATTAGAGTGGGTACAACAGGCTCCCTAACAAATGAAATCCCAATTCTCAGGGGGGTTAAGCAGGGATGTGTTCTTGCTCCCCTGCTCTTTAATTTGTACCTAAATGACATTGTGCACAGGTT
>NW_015260266.1:0-445 GCF_001447785.1 Gekko japonicus
ACATTGGTTTCTCTTATGTTCTTATGTAGGTAATAAGAGCTGATGGACAACAAGATCAGACACACAAATCTCTCAACAAACAGTGAGAGAAGGCAGGAGCCTCATTTAACCTGGGTTTCCACAAACTTTTTCATATAATGTGAAATAAACATGAAGGAAGAATAAAGAAGCTTTAACTCATTGCCTACTACTAATCCCACATGGCTGGGAATTAGAGAATCCTAAAAACTAAATTGTATAGTGGAAGGGTTGATCATTTAACCAGACCCTTTCTGTATCTGGAATATAGTGTGGAGGCCCTAAGACGAGCCTACTACCACATCTGAGAAACCCAACACAAGCAACATCAAGACTGCAGATCAGTTTGTACACATCAAAGTCACCACACTAATATCACACAATGAATAGTGTATTTGATTGCAGCCTCACATGATGCAAGCCGATA
>NW_015260267.1:0-445 GCF_001447785.1 Gekko japonicus
CTACATACTTTGAGCTTCCACAGCATACCACACAACATCAACTACAGCCAAGCCCTTTGTCACAAAAGAGCTCACTGCAAGCAAAAGGGCTTACTCCTTATGAAGCAAAGAAAGAAAGCAGCAGCAGCAAACACTTGTGCTTGCTCTTTTCTTGCTTCTACATGATCTATAAATCAGTCCTAGATCTGAAGGTTTGAAAGAATTTGAATCTAGGCTTCACATACACATAATTTATACACATTGCAGGTATACGGTTTCCTCTGCAATACACATTAATCACTATGATAAATTTGACCACACACATATCCCATCTCCTGTTGAGGGAGAAACTTGATTTACAGGCTGTACTTGTTTGAACAAATCATCCCAAAGTATTGTGAAGTTTGTTGTGTAACTGTAATGCACAAGACTGATATAGTGAACACCAGAACAGTGATGCATAGGA
>NW_015260268.1:0-445 GCF_001447785.1 Gekko japonicus
GTGGTCCACCAAGCAGGCAGAAACAAGATGACAAAGCATTTACACTTGACGCCTAAAGTTCAGTCCTGACTAGAATAACTTTGATAACAGCAGTCCAGCACAGTCCAGCACTGTGAGGGAGCCTGAGCACAGCATTAAATAGAATGATAGACTTGAGAGACCTGAGATCTTTGCTTAAGTATGAAGTTCACTGGGGATAATCCAACCATCCTCCAAGCAGCCTTCATCCAGCCTAAAGTGCCTTCCTCCATCTTAAGCAACTATTCCTCCAATGGAAAAACCACTAAAGTTGGACCAAGTCTTCTTAGATTGGAGGAAGATTTCAAACCTGAGCCAAAACGTTGCTCAGTGAAGTTATCGGATGGGGGTAAGATCAACCCCACTGTGTGGTCATGAGCAAGTTATGGTCTCCCAGCTGTTGTGTACTGCCTTTTTAAGAGGCTAT
>NW_015260269.1:0-445 GCF_001447785.1 Gekko japonicus
AGAGAGAGAGAGAGAGAGAGAGAATAACAGCACCTGCAAGAAAAGAAGGGGAAATGTCAAGGGGGGGGGAGACCAGGGAGGGAAAGCAGCTGCAGAGGGAAGCGATTCTGGCATGCAGGATTTCACATGCCATGACAGTGCCAAGGAGATTGTCAGCAAGAGCCCGCTAGGGTATAAACCAGTAATTAAGACACAAGTCTCCTGACAAGTTTCCTGGCTGTTGTGTAGCCTGTCGGCTGCCGCTGCTGATAACAGCGGTGTGGAGGCGTTAGCAGAAGATGTAATGATGGGATGAGTCTGCCCAGGGCAAAATACGGTCTCGTTGTGGGGAGGTGGTGGCTGACTTTAACACTGTGGACTGAAGAGTTGGAGAGGGAGCTATGGCTCAGCTAGACAGGGTTGCGGGTCCCCAGGTCCCCTGCTTTTGGGGGCTTCTGCCTGCTGC
>NW_015260270.1:0-445 GCF_001447785.1 Gekko japonicus
GGGTTGGGTCGGTTCTGCTGCCAAGGCCTACTGCGTGGTTGTCAGAAGGTCACCCCTGCTGTGGCTTGTTCGCCCACCCTCGGGCCTGCCTGGCTCTTCCCGGCCTGGCTCTGGCTGCTTGCCCATGCCCCCGGTTGTCCTCCCAGATCCGGGGCCTTGCTCGATGTGGCTTGCTCCAGGCTGCCACTGGGGCCTTGGAGGTTTCTGGCCTTTTCTTTCAGCCTGGGAGGCTGCGCCTCATCCCCTCACACCGGCTCCATCCCGGACTCCCTTCCTGGGTCACCGCCCTGTCCTGGCCGATGGGAGTCTTGACCGTGGGCAGCTGGCAACCCAGGTGGCATAATGGTAGGTGGGGAGACCACGGGGTGGCCGGGAGGGGGGAGGGTCGAGTAGGAATCCCTGCTGCTCAGGACTGGAACAGTGAGGTAGGTGGGGCTGAGAGAAT
>NW_015260271.1:0-445 GCF_001447785.1 Gekko japonicus
GTATTGACAGTTTACTTCTTTCCCATAGAGTAAAACTTGGGTCTCTTTGACTGGAAGGAAAGGGGGGAACTTAACCACGAAGAATTTTTAAAAACCCACAAGTTTAGACAGAGGTCACCCGAAGTATGCAGACACGAGAACTGTGCCCAAAAGAGAGAAACCCCAGACTAACAGATGTGCTGATCTGTAGCAGAAAACACAACCATCAAGCCGGAGGAACCTTCGAGACTAGCTGCGTTCTCTGGAGAGATGCTTTAACTGACGAGAGGCCCGCATCTACTGCTCTAATATGAACGCCACCCCCAGGACAGGTTCTCAGATGCTTGGAGAGTGCCTGCTCCTGGGTTCTTGGCTGAGTGTCGGACTTGAACCTGCATCTCACTGGGCAACCACTGTGTTACACCGGCTCACAGAAACGAATGATAAAAGGGATGGAACACTTTCC
>NW_015260272.1:0-445 GCF_001447785.1 Gekko japonicus
TTCTTGGGATCAAGAGGATTATTAGTGTGGGTCCACTATGCTTATTATAATGGGCTAGGAATGGTTAGACTAACAGCTGCTTGCAATTTTGTGCTGATATTTATTTGGGGTCTTTTAGACTCTGTCTGAACTATAAGCACAAAGGCCTTCTAAAGAATTAATATAAACTTTGCTTGTAAAATCCCAAGTTTTATGGTGCAATTTCTTCGGAACAGATCCTTTTGTTTTAATAGGATAGATGCTACTTAAAACCAAATCACATGTTTCTGATATTTTCCCTCTGTATTCACTTGGGATGGAATGAGAGACCACTCTTTCAGTGGCACAATAAGGTCCACTACTATTACTTTGGTTAGGGTTGTCCGTCTCTTTAATATGTCATTCCGTTTTTGTTGGAGTGCTTCATGTAGAGCCTGCCACCATAAAACTCTGTGTATGAGAATTT
>NW_015260273.1:0-445 GCF_001447785.1 Gekko japonicus
CTTTATGAAAATCCATGCAGAACTTTCAGCTTGCAGGGTGTCTGACTATCTTTTATAGTGTCTGGTTTCACAACCCTCTGGCGAGGTAGGTCACCATTCCCATTTTCAAAGGGGAAACTCGGGCTTTCTTTCAACGGTCAGTTTAGCTGCCTGGGAGCTGTGAGTGGAACACCAAAGCCCTCGTTTTGGCCCCTAGAGGATCTATGCCCATCGCACCACCACTACCACCATCTTTCCAAGTCTTCTCTGCCATCTTCCTGCCTGCCTGCTTGTGCAGCACCCAGCAAGCTGAGATGGCAGATGGTAGCAGACATAACAAACAGTCACTCTGCCAATTAAAACATCTCCAACTCCCTTTTTTTTTTAATGGTATACCACTCTGAAGAGAAGTGGGCTGAAACATGTGGCAAGGCATGCAAATGTATCAGAAAGGGAGGAGGAGGAG
>NW_015260274.1:0-445 GCF_001447785.1 Gekko japonicus
TAGAACTCTACTGTTGATTTAATAGGCAAAACAGGGACTTGCACACCTTAACAACGGTGAGATACACGTGCTCCAGTAGACATGCTATGGAAGACAAACATTTTGGGCTAACACAAGGCTCATTCCACTTCATGGGGGCCCCATCTTATGGAATGACCTGCCTGAGGAGGTCAGGAAAGCTTCCACTCTCCTGACGTTCAGCAAACTATGCAAAATTGAATTATTCAGGAAGGCATTCTTACACGGGTGAATAGGGCTATACTATAACAGAATGCTTCAGAGAGAGGCTTTAAAGAAGGGAGTGTGGCCCATACCACCATGTATAGCATATGCTATCTTTTGCTGTATGACTTTACTATGTCATTTCTGCATTGTTTAACTTATCGTGTTAATGTATAAGCTTTGTTGCAGCTTTGTCTCAAATTTCTGCTTGGTTTCAAATTTC
>NW_015260275.1:0-445 GCF_001447785.1 Gekko japonicus
AGTCAGAGAAGCAAATTTTAACCCTGGTTATAACTTTATCACCACAACGGTATAAGTAAACTTCAAAGGATTATGAAAAAAATATTCTAGGAAAAGGAACAAAGAATGAAGTAAAAGCTAGAATCAATTATCTTTTCAATCAGTGATAAAGACATGCACACTCTCTATTTTTAAAATCTAAACAAAACATCTGAAACTTTTACAATGGCAAAGGCACACCCATTATCTAACGAAGTGTACAAAGTGAGATGTAGGATGGGTAAGTGCATCCCCCCTGATGCATGTACAGACACTACTAGAACTCCTACAGCTTGGTTCACACCAATGCACCAACCTTATCAACAGAGCAATCCTAAACAAAATCACACCTTTGATTTCTTTTTACGATACCACTGCAAGTCATGCACTTGAAAGTTACTGACTGGAGACAGAAAGCTGGCAGTTA
>NW_015260276.1:0-445 GCF_001447785.1 Gekko japonicus
GGCAGCAGGAGCAGCAACCTCTGCTGTTGCCTCCACATCCTCCTGGCGGCGGCTCCCTTGATGCCTCTCAAGTGGTGGGGCGAGCGCAAAGCCAGAGTTGAAAGGAGCAGCTATAGCCATTGCTGGGAGCCTTACAGGGCAAGCTCTGGCCACCGCCACCCCCGTTTCACTCTATACGCACCGCCCACCTCCAAATTGCAGTCGCCGGCCGGTCCAAGCACCAGCCTGCCTTTACAGTGCCTCCTGAGAAAGAGGACGGTGCAAAACAGGCCAAGGTGCTTCCACACCCCTGGCCTTTTGAGGCTGGCTGGCGAGGAGAACAGGCATGGCTCGAGACAGGCCTCAGAGGCGACGTGGGGCCTTCCGCACCGAATCTGGCAGTTGAGGGACCTCTTTGGTTTGGCAAGCCAAACATCTGGATGTGCTCCCAGCATGCAAAGTGGAA
>NW_015260277.1:0-445 GCF_001447785.1 Gekko japonicus
CTCAGACTGTGCCTGTGATATGGATCACTTGCTGGGGGGGATCCACTTCGGTGCCCTCCCCACAATAATTGTCACACGCTCCAGACTGCAGTCATGGCTCCCTCCACGTCAGTGCTACAGAAACATACCAATCTCACATTTCTCATGAGGAATTTTGAGAAGGGGGCAGCAGGAGCCTCAAATTGTATCATCTCCGGCAGTGACACTCTTAAGCAAAATGGACATTTTGGCCGTGACGCATGCTGCCCTCGCTCTCTAGCTGATATTCTTCTTTGACGTTTCTTCCAGGGCCAGAGGAAATAACACAAGACAATTGCTGATGGAATGATTTTTATTTTTCAAACAATGGTATCGATTTATCCAGAGGTCACAAAGGAACTAATTGTCCTGTGTTTTGGGGTACGCTTTCTAGAAGGCTCCCCTCTGCGCATCCCCTTCCCCCCCC
>NW_015260278.1:0-445 GCF_001447785.1 Gekko japonicus
TCTTCTCCTAATGAATCCACCTGGGTAAGCACTGCCTCCAGAACTTCTCACCACCTGGAGAAATGGGCCGTGAGTAACAGTATGATCTTCGCAAGGAGCTCTGAATACTTGGGGGATGTGTTTATATACAAATATTAAATGTTATTATTTAACATCTACTTATGGCCCAACTTGGCTTGAGCTTGGCAGAGCTTGGAAGCTAAGCAGGGGTCGGTCACGGTGAATGCTTAGACGGGAGACCACCAAGATAAGACAGAGGCTGCACCAGCAAACTACCTCTGCTCACCTCTGGCCCGGAACACCCTGTGGGTGGGGTCGTCATGCATTGGTTGCAACTCGATGAGATGCCCTTATCTTCAACCCGATGCAGAGTTGTTTTCTGGGGTTTTATAATTATTAATTATTTCATTATTTGCTTAATTTATGCCCCATCTTTCTCCCCAAT
>NW_015260279.1:0-445 GCF_001447785.1 Gekko japonicus
CAGGCCTCCGCCGGCGTGTGCATGCCTATACGCACCCCTGCGCCTCCCCCCAATCCGGACAGTGTATTCCTGAGAGCCATACCCGGCTTGGGAGGGAGACCGTACACATTCACGCCCAGCAGTTTGGGCCAGACCTTCCTGCGGATCTCGTCCGTGAGCAGGCCTCCCGGGCCGAGTGCTGCCGCCTGCAGGCTCTCCACATCGACTGGGTCTCTCGTGAGGGCTTGGTGGATCAGCAGACGCTTCTCCTTCTTCTGTGGGCCATGGAGTTCTGCGCAAAGGGAGGGGGGGCAGGATGAAGTGGCTGGCTGCTGGGACTGACCTCAGGGCTGGTCAGCAGCACCGGCCTCCTCATCTCTACCCCTTCCCCCTCCAAAAAAGTGCCAGCAGAGAACCCATTCCGGAGGCTGATTCCCCCTTGTGACGACCTCCTTATTCTGGAGGA
>NW_015260280.1:0-445 GCF_001447785.1 Gekko japonicus
TTTTTCTGAAAATGATGCCACAGATATTGTTCCCACCCTGTTTGGAAAACATTCAGTACCAAACAATAGGCTTCACTGACACAAGGATAAATGGAAAAACCTTGACACAATGATTGACAAATGGAAGAACCTTGCTGGGATGGAACATTTATTACTAGTTCATATGTCTTATTTGTTCACCATAACTGAAGTAACAGTAACTACAGATCTTACCAATCATTCAGTGATTAATAAATTCATCCTCAGTTCTTACCTCACTACCACTTACTCACTCATACTTGCTGCTCCTGGACCTGTTACTGTGCTTGCATCTTATGGGGTAGTCATGGTGCATAAAAATACTGTTGAGAAAGTCTTTGCTCTTATCTTTCAGAGCTAGACCTAAAAACATTATTCATGTTGAGTCTTTCTACAATTACAGGTGCAATTCACTCTACATATAGCT
>NW_015260281.1:0-445 GCF_001447785.1 Gekko japonicus
CCCCGCGATCCCCCCCAAATCCACCTCTGTTTCTTCTGTTCTTTGGGCTTGTGGGGTGTCACTGCTTCCATGCAAACTGAAGAATGTCTTTGCAGCTGTAAATTTTAGAAACTCTTCTTATAATGAAAGTGGATATTCTCATGTCGGCTCTAAAACCTTCAGTGGACTATGCAATTACGTTTGGTAGAAGCACAGTGTGCCTTTACACATTGTCCCCGGAGCTCTTGCAAATGTTGCCCTCAAGACAAGCACCCGGAGAAGGAAAAGTAAAGATGTTAAGGGCTGCTCATGCAGATAGCTAATGTGCTCATAGCTAGGGCTGTCAACTCTGGCTTGGTAAATTCCTGGTGATTTGGGGGGGGGGAGCCCGGGGGAAACAGGACTTGGGGAAGGGAGGAAGGTCAGTAGGAATGTGATGCTATGACAGACCCCTGATGCTTCCCCA
>NW_015260282.1:0-445 GCF_001447785.1 Gekko japonicus
GGCTGCATTGTCACTCCCCATTTCTCCATTTTATCCTGACAAGAACCCTATGAAATAGGCCAGGCAGAGGGAGGGAAAACTGGTCCAAGTTCACCCGGTGAGCTTCCATGGCGGAGCAGGGGTTTGAACCCAGTCCCCCAGACCCTAGCTGGGTATTCTGACCACAGTACCATGCCGACTTGCAAAATGTTCCAATGCTTTCTCTTTAAATGAGTCCAGCGGCCCGTACAGTGGTCATCTGTGGCCTTAAAGGAAAGGGGGGAAAGCCAACATTTTGTTCAGCTCCCCTGCATGGTTGCTTGGATCTATTTCTCAACTTGCCAGAGGTGACCAGATAATTTGGCTGTGTACAGGTCTGATCCTGATACGGTAACTATGGGGTGCGCATGGGGGTTCCCTCTAGATTATGGGCAACATTCCCTCTAAGCTGAATGAGTGTGAGCTA
>NW_015260283.1:0-445 GCF_001447785.1 Gekko japonicus
GATTCACTATAAGGCAGCTTCATGTGAGATCTCCATTTTCAGGAGTGCTATGCCTCCGAATGCCAGTTGCTGAGCGATAGCAGCAAGGGGAAGTCTTCTGGGGGGCTTTGACAGCATCTGGTCTGCCACTTCAGGCAATTAGCGTGCTAGACCCTGTGGGTCATTGCTCTGACCCAGCAGGGGTCTTCTTGTGTTCCTATAACTGACATAATCCTTCCCTTACTTGCTTGTTCTATCTATCCTGCAACACCTTCCCCAGGCGGTCTTCTACCCAGCAGGGCTTGGTTGCAGTCTCAGAGCTTGGCTGGAAGAAAAATACATGAGAAACAGCCCAGGGCCGGTGACAGAATGCTTGATCACCCTGCTTCTATCCAGTGATTCTCCTCAGGATGTGCTACCTCCCCATTAGCTTCAGGATGCAAACAGTGTGTGTGTGTGGGGGGGG
>NW_015260284.1:0-445 GCF_001447785.1 Gekko japonicus
CAGTGGCAAAGTAGGGCTGGATACTTTCAGCTTTTCCACTGGCTCGAGCAGGAGAAGGGGCAAGCTCAGCCGATTCCCCTCTTTACTCCAGACCTTATCCTAGGGTTGCCATTCCCCAGGTCTGGCCAGGGAATTCCACAGTTTTGGGGGCTTCTGCCCACCACCAGCCAGTTGGCTGGTGGAGGAACCCCACCCCAGACAGCGCTGTTGCCGCATGATGTCCCTGACATGATGATGTCACCCAGAAGTGATGTCATCGCATCAGGGATGTTGTGCAGTTATGCTCTGGTTTTTGGGCAAAACTCTATGGTTTGAGGGCAATTTTACCATAATGTTTTGGTATCAAACTAGAGCTTCGCCATGCGACATCCCTGACGTGATGATGCCATGTGGAAGTTTGCACTGCGGAGCCCTGTCCCACTCCCAGAAAGCTCCCTCTCACCCC
>NW_015260285.1:0-445 GCF_001447785.1 Gekko japonicus
AATATGGCTCCCCTCTGAAATTATGTTCTTATGATACACTGCCTGCTTTCTGCTTTGCTATGCCCCTTCCGTCAACAGTTCCCAGCCTCTGGAACTTATGGGCTGACTTTTGAAAAAATCTGAATGGTGAGGGAGGGCTCGTTTCAGCCCATAGCTCTTTCGAAGGATCGTTACAGAGGTTTCATTTGCTCCCTGGGCTGGGGGGGGGGGCTGTCCCGTCAGCCCACCAAGACTTTCCCAGGCAGCTATGCTAGCCAATCCACCCCCGGTTCAGGGTGGTGGAAAGAAGAAAGCCTGAAACCACAGCTTCTTGGGAATGTCCATTTCTACATGCAGAAGCAAGGCTAAAAAGAAGGAGGGAATTCCGTTTAGATATTTTTTTTGTAATGAAGTGGCCCATTTGGTGAGCAAGATTCAAGTCTCTAAAGGTACAGGTAAAGGTTCC
>NW_015260286.1:0-445 GCF_001447785.1 Gekko japonicus
CATTCAAGGAGACATCCAGGCCTACTTTGTAGCTGGTGGGATTTTTTACTTGTTATTCCTTTAAGCTTCAAACACCACTACTCTAGTATACTACCTTATTCCTTGGTGATTCCCATCAATTTCAAAACTGGTTTGCCATGTAGTGTGGGGATGTTCGTAGAAGATACAGAATTTGTTCCACTTAAACCTCACCTCAAGTATCTATACAGAACATTTACTATTTACAAGATTGCCAAGTAGAGATCATCAGTGGTCCTTTAAAAACATTGCTTTGGTGACAGCTGCCACCACAATACTGTATGACTGAAGGTAAGCCATGTGTAAGCAAGAAAACATTTTAAAAGAATTTTAATTTAAAAGGGCATCCTGTCAAGCACAGCTTCTCCCCGAAATGTTAATGAGTTACTTTCAGAGTAATGCATAATCTCACTCCCTGACATTTTGT
>NW_015260287.1:0-445 GCF_001447785.1 Gekko japonicus
GGCCTGCACATGTATAGTCTCAGTGTGGGACTGCAAAGAAGACCAAACGTTGCAAAAAAACCTTCCACTTTTATTTTACCTACTGCTATTAGTTGGGTGAAGTACAATACAGGTAAAAAGATAGATGAAACCAGCAGGTGTTGCTCATGTCATCACAACTGTCCACTGAAGCCAAATAATGTTATTATAGAATTTGCTGTTCCCAAACAAACTGTGTCTTTTGTAAAAGAAATAAATTTCATGTGGAATTCTACCCATGCCCCAGGCAACTGGTCTCATGTGGTGATGTCCAGTGTTCATTGTGTTATCTCTATCATTGTTTGTACAAAGCCAGAGGCTAATGTTCAGGCTCATATGCTGCATACAGTAGACTGTATTTCTCCCTAATGGCATTTCATTCCCACGTACAATCTCATAGGCTGTTGCAAAATTCTTATATTATGCA
>NW_015260288.1:0-445 GCF_001447785.1 Gekko japonicus
TGGTCAGGAGCCTGTCTTACTATTAAAATAGTGCCAGTCAAGGAAACAAGGGAAATAATTTGAAATCCCCCAAGATTCCCTTTCCAGAATTCTCAAACTTGTCAGAGGATTGGGCCGGCTGATTCTGATTTCCTTTTTTATTTTACCCAACACTCAGGTGTTCTCAACATTCTGTCCCTTCTGGAGTATTTTGGAATTGTTTCCCCCCCATTAATATATACATTCATATTGTTCTTCATACCTTAACAAGTCAACCAAGCAAGCTGACGCCCTTACTTTGTGTGTTTTCATTATTCACACAGGCATGGGTGTTTATGGGGCCAAGGGAGAGCTTGCCCCCTCTGAAATATGAAAGCCACATTGTATTCTTAAAGCATGCTTTATATGCATACAAATATTATGTTAGTTTAAAGCCGCGTGGTCTTGTAATTGATGTAAAAACATG
>NW_015260289.1:0-445 GCF_001447785.1 Gekko japonicus
TACTATCTGTCTGGGCCATATTCCTCAGGCAAAAATTTACTTTTCTTTTTAGGTAAATAGGGTATCCATGCATGAACGGATAATGTATGAATGAATCTTTACGCTTTTGCCAGTGTGTGTAATGGTATTCATAGCCAATCTCTGCAGTAGGGGGACGTGCAGATTGGAGTGTTATTTCAGAAACAAACCTGATAGTGTTCTAGAAAAAGTCTGAACAAATTCCAAAACTCCATTTTAGACAATGGGACCCGCCAGGGACAAGATTAACATTTGCTTTGTTTGCCAGATCCTGTCCACAGCAGCTTTTCTTTATTCCTTTTCACAGTAAATAAACCTCCAGTCGGTTAAACAAACAGCCTCTGTCAGCAACCTCCACCCTCCTCAAATTAACAATAATACCTGGTCTTAAAATAGATGGGTAACAGTTCAAAGGGAATGGGAGATC
>NW_015260290.1:0-445 GCF_001447785.1 Gekko japonicus
TAACCACTTCAGCCACCACAGCTCCTTTTTTCTATTGTACCAGCATGCTTTCTTTCCTCAATCATGGGCAGCTCTGAGTGATGATTGTCTTATGACCTAAACCCTTCAGAAAACCTGTCTTGAAAGCAATCCAAGCTCCTTTACATCTGCCTGCTGTATCACCAGAGCCAAATAAATGGAGACTAAGTGCATGGAAGGGAAGACAATAACATCTGCCTGACAGTTTCAAAGAAACATCATTTGTGTCTTTCAGAAAGACATGAATATGCAATATCTCCTTAAAATCAACCATTGGACTAGAAAGATATATAGCAATTGCTCCTAAAAATGCTGATATTGCATATTGGGGTATGTCTGAAGAGATTTAAGCTGGACATTCTCACACAGAGAGGTTATGATTAATGGAGTAGGGGGTGAACAATGTATGCTGCCTATGCACTAAATA
>NW_015260291.1:0-445 GCF_001447785.1 Gekko japonicus
TGAGGTGAGGGGAAGGCATGACATAAAATACGAACAGAGCAACCTTAAATGAGAATGGGGAAGTCATTCTGCTGGGGCCATGCCAGGTTGCGAGAGGGCTATCCATTCACAGAGGCAGGCTACCTCCGAATGCCAGTTGTTGGGGGACAAGAACAGGAGGAGGCTGAGGCCTCTGGCCTCTTACTTGTGGGCCCTTCGAGGCATCTGAATGACTACCGTGAGAAAGAGGACACTGCGCTGCACGGACTGTTGGTCTGATACAGCAAGCCTATTCTTCTTAAAGGAGTTTCAACTGCTTGAAATCTTTGTCTGAACTCATGTCACCTTTTTGCATGTCCTCTCTTCAAGACGGCTCCTTTCAGACAGCCAGGAAACCTTCACCCAAAAGAACAGACTGCCCTTTCCAACACATGCATCCATTCCCTGCCTCCCCAATAACAATTTT
>NW_015260292.1:0-445 GCF_001447785.1 Gekko japonicus
TGCAGGCATTCTTTTAGCTGCTGGATAGATTTGACATTCATTATTTCTGGCATTCCCTCAGTTCCTGTCCTTTTCAAAGTACTCTACAGAATTTGTATTAATAATGGTAGCCTAACAATATGAAGAAAACGAAGGGGGGGGGAGATGCAAATATCTTGTTTATGGAAAGCACTACAGAATCATTTCTTCCCGCAGACTCTAAGGTGACACCTTTTGGAATCTCCTGAAACAGCTCTAGGGTCAAAAGCCAGACTGTCTCTCTGCTCTGGAGACGATTTTTTTAGTGGGAGAAGCAAGTGTGCACCAAGGAACATGCCAATGGGCACCACAGCACCCGTGGAAGCTGCATTTGAAATCACTGGATGAAAGCATCCATCAGTAAAAGAAAACATATGTTAGTTCTCTCTTTGGATGAAACCTATACTTTTAGAATCATTTTAAAAGA
>NW_015260293.1:0-445 GCF_001447785.1 Gekko japonicus
GGGAACCTTTACCTTTACCTTAATCCTACTGACATTAATAGAGTACGGTTAGCAGTTCCAGTATGGATTTGTCTTCTTTTAAAGCTACTTCCCAACGGTCTGACAATGTCTCCCATAGCGTGACTATGAAGTAGCAATTCAAATGGACCTTTGCAAACAGCAGTAGACTTGATTTTTCATGTCAAGGGTCACTAGTTTTTCCCCCACCACAGTCCTCGTGTGTTTCTCTGACCTGTAAGGATTATTGGCTATGTGGGATGATGATGAGTAGTGTGGCAACTTGTGAAAAATTGGGTAATTTGGGATGAGGGGTTGCAAACAGGGCAAAAGTGTTTGAGTTAGGGTGGGGAGCACTGCCCCAGGGCCATAGCCAGTGGTAGGGGACACAGGGCGTTGCCCCTTTTTGCATCTGCTGTGCTCTAGCCGAATCCCCCACCCCACCCCA
>NW_015260294.1:0-445 GCF_001447785.1 Gekko japonicus
ACTGCACCTGTGGCGAAGCCTGTGTGGGCTTTGCTGTATCCAATAAAGAGGCAATTAAGAGATAACATTGTGTCTTGCAAATCTCGGCTGACTATGAAAGTCAATTATGATGTCCCATTGCCCGCTGGGGGGGGGCACACAGGCTCCCAGAATCCTCTCTTACCCTGCACAGTCAGGCTTCTTTCCTGCTTGTGTAGATGTTCCATTGTACAGACGTAACTCCTGAGGTCCAAAACCTGGCCACGCCTCTTTTTCAAGTAGGATGCCACAATTACCACTGTCTCTCCTTTTTCTCCCCTCTCTTTCCTTGTCCAGTTGGGTGGAGGGTATGAAGATGCTCACACATCATTGCTTCTAGCATCATGTCACTTCTGAACAAGCCCTGCATATTTCCAGTGTGGGATAACCACATGTGCAGCCTCTGGAGAGCCTTCAGTTATATGGC
>NW_015260295.1:0-445 GCF_001447785.1 Gekko japonicus
TTTGTACTAAAAAGTTAAAATCTTCATTGTCAGATATGGTTTGACTTGAAAGTCTTCCTCAGTAACATAAAATTAGAAATGTATGTGAAATAAATCAAAGAAGAGCAAACAGACTCATTCCCATGCTTACAAGGCAAGGACAAATTCACTAGATATTAAAGTGCTTCAGAATTCTCTCTTCCTGTGTTATAAAAACAATCATTAAACCATATTTTCCCAAAGAGAAACAGTCAGACATTTTACATTCTTGAAATCAATTGGAGAGGTAGTCTTTTGGAGCAATTCATCTGGGAGAAGGCTGGAATTACTGACTTCACGGATCTCAATTTATGTGCCAGTTATATTAACTATGTATACTGAAAACATGCAAATTAGCTTCTCTATTTCAGAAATGTTATGCAGAATAACAAAACTTCAGGCATTTAGGTTTTAAAAAAATCTCTTC
>NW_015260296.1:0-445 GCF_001447785.1 Gekko japonicus
GCAGGCTTCATGCTTCATGGAAGCAGCAGAGTTTTCCATCCCTCTGGAGCCATTTTCACTCAGTTGGCTTGTAGGTTAAAATGAAATTCGAAGATTATTTATAGATTGCTTGGGCTTTGGTTGCAAGAGCTAACCACAGATCAAGCATGCCAGATGCTCCAGACACTTACGGTGAAGGAGCTGCATGTTGTGCATCTTTCCTCTCCCGTCACTCTGGCTCGCTAGGCATTATTCGCCACAGTCTTTGCATGGCATCTCCATTAGGCTTCTCTGCATAAATTCTGAGGGACAGAAGATATCATTTAAAATGGGGTTCATATAAGGCAACAGTTCACAGAATAGCCCTTATCTGGGAGGTGCAAAGAAGTACAGAACAGGCACGGGGGCAAATTAGGCAACATCACAGGAAGCCAAAACACCAGAACTGCCTAGAACAGGGGTGTCA
>NW_015260297.1:0-445 GCF_001447785.1 Gekko japonicus
GCTGCAGCATTCTGCACCAATTGAAGCTTTTGAACTCTTTGCAAGTGCACTTAGTGTGCAATGCAGTAATCTAATCTTGTTGTAACCAATGCGTGTTTAACATATCAAAGTTGGCAAAAGGCATTTCTGGCTACAGCTGCTACCTACTTATCCAGCAGTAGAACTGGGTCCAAGTGAACCTCCAGACTATGTGCTTGTTCCTTCAAGGAGAGGGCAACCCTATCCAGAACAGCTGACGCTTTAACTCCTGGGTCAGACCTTCCATTTCACTGTCTTGTTGGGATTAAGATTTGGTTTATTAGCTCATATCTACTACAAAAGTGCCTCCAGGCATCAGTCAGGGTTTCCGCAGCCTCTCTGGGACCAGCTGGAAGCATGAGATAGATCTGAGCCTCATATTAATGATACTCTGGCTGCAGTGCACTGAAAGTGGATTGAAAGTAGA
>NW_015260298.1:0-445 GCF_001447785.1 Gekko japonicus
CGGCAAGTTCTCCGTGTGACCGGGGCCTTTGTTTCGTTTCCAGAATTTGGGATTATTAATCATGGTTTAATCCTGATCAAAATACTACTTACTGGGAGGTAAACAAATTTCAGGTAGTTAATCAGACATCATGATTCATTGGAGTTAGTTTGAAGGTTTCCAGCTTCATTCGTGGCCTGGGTGGAAGGTTTTGCCTGTCAAAAATAAACTGAGATTTATGATGTCTGTTCTGAGTCCTGGTGGGTAAAGTGCTATAATAGTGTAGAACAATAAGTAAGTGAGTGTTTACATCGAAGTTTCCCATCCTCCTGGTTCAGAGCTTTAGTACTAAGACCAGACTTCCTAAAAAAAGAGGGGGGGGGTGATGATATGGGAAAATCTCATGCTGGTGCCTTTTGGATGGTGGCAGCAGAGGCTGTTTGGCCTTGTGTTTGTCCCCATGTGC
>NW_015260299.1:0-445 GCF_001447785.1 Gekko japonicus
TTCCTGGTTTGTTTTTTTGTTTTCAGAAATAAAGGAAGATTTTTTGAAAATTACATTACTACTATTGCATCACCCATAGTTTGCCATCATACCAAGACTTTTCTGTGGGTAAGGTTTCTTATAGCTAAAAGAATTTCAAAGGTCTTTGCTGAAAACAAATCATCCCTCTCCATTTCTAGGTTTATTGCTAATCATGAGCCCAGTATAATTCTAAGGCATAAATATATCAAGACAAAATAACTGAGAAATTTGCCTGAAGCGATAAGCCCAGGAAAGTTCACTCATTAGACCATGCCTCCATAGTGAAAGTTCCACTAAGAGGACAGTTTGTGGGACTTGACCAGGCTTTGCTGAGGCAGTAACATCCCCCATAAAACAAAAATAAAAACTGTGATATATGTGCAATGTCTTAAGTTACAGAACTAGAAGGTATAGGTAAGTATGG
>NW_015260300.1:0-445 GCF_001447785.1 Gekko japonicus
TTGTTCGTCGTCTTTTCACATTCCATTGGAACCTGCAAACGAAGGGATTTCAAAACTTCTCCACCACCTTCTAGATTATCGACAGTCCAAGTCTTATTATGATTTCTTATCTGCAGCGACCCTGTAGGCATCCATTTATATCTCACTCCAGCTTCCATTAACTGAGCTACAATCGGTTTGAGTTTCCTTCTTGCCTGTAAAGTCTCGGGGGAAAGGTCTGGGAAAACTTGAATTACTTTGTCTTTATATTTAAGACCTCCTGATGCACGTGAAACTTCCAAAATCTTCCTTTTTGTACGAGTGTCTGCAAATTCTATTATTATGTCCCTTGGAAGTCTTGTCCTGGGAACAAACGATGAGCCCAATCTATAGGCTTTAATAATAAGGGGAGCAATTCCCTCCTCCAGCTGCAGAATGGACGCAAGCCATGATGAGAGAAATATCG
>NW_015260301.1:0-445 GCF_001447785.1 Gekko japonicus
CAAATGCTCCGTGTGAACTGGGCCTGAGATTGTTAGTTGAGATGGCAGTAGAGAACGTGCTTCCACAGTTTGGAAAGAACTTCATTAGCTTCCACAGAGTTTCTAAGCACTATCCAAAGTTCTGACATTGACTGATAAGACCTTATATGGTCTCGTTCTAGAGAACATTAAGATCTGCTTGCTCTGATATGAACCTGTCTGGTCATTAGTATTTTTATCAGCAGCCCTTCCTTCTCAGAATAATCTGCCTTTTAAAGTTAGGAACAGGGCTGCTAGACCAAAGGCCTTTTCTGCCATAGTGCTCTGCCAATGGAATGCCCTCTCTCAGGTTTGCCTGAAGATTACATTAACATCATATAGGGCCTGGTGAAGTCCATACTATTTAGCCATGCTGATAATCCCATTTAGGGCTAACATTTTTGAAGTATATAGTTATCTGGATGGT
>NW_015260302.1:0-445 GCF_001447785.1 Gekko japonicus
CTATCCAGACACGGGCTAGATCTACATCAGCTTAACTTCAGTAAAAGTGCTGTACGCTAAGCCCTTTTTAACAGGGTATGATTGAGAGAGCTATCCTCGGGTATGTTTATTTTTACTTTTTGAGTCACAGAATGTTCACAAACATTCCAATCTGTGGGCGGCAGAAGATAAAGCTGACTAACAGCACAGTTGCTCTGAGGGAAGTGAAAGGTCAGCATGACTGGAGGGAGGGTGGAAGAAAAGTCACACAAGCGGAATGGTCGGCTGTCGACCAGAAAAAGGACAGCCACAGAAAAGCTGGGAGGGGAAAGCTCCAGTGGATCTGAACATTCCGGAAAAGCGAGTGAGACATAGCAGGCGTTGATAGAGTCGTTGGAATTAATATGCAAATAAACAAAGCACAGACTCTTTGCACCCAACACATGAATGCTAGACCTAACCCCCC
>NW_015260303.1:0-445 GCF_001447785.1 Gekko japonicus
GTAAATCTGTTATGTTCAGTAGGACTTAGCGTCAGGCTTGTATCATTAGCTGCTACACCAGTTTAGTGTTTTAGTATTAATGCTTTCTAGGTTCGGTTTTATTTTTTGCACAGCAGTTCAAGAACAATTAAGCAGTCATAAATGTATTAAGTAAATGAATTTTACATGCACACATCCTTGAAGTTGGCACTCCCACCAAATGCATAGCTGGCTCCCTTCCAATCCTGCCACTAGTATAACATACTATTATTTATTTGTATGTTTAAAACATTTTATGCCATCTATCCAGCCAGTCAGTGTCCACAAGACAGCAAACATAAAAACATTAAAAAATTAAAAAATGAAATACATTGAAGATTAGCAAACAATTCAATTAAAACACTGAGGGGTTAAACCGAGGCTATTAACCTGTGTCTGAATTGTTCTGTTTCAGACTGCAGGAAGA
>NW_015260304.1:0-445 GCF_001447785.1 Gekko japonicus
GGGGGACGTTCAGCTAGTCCTGAGTGGTTTCCCTCTTTGCAGAAGAAGTGGCTTCCTCTTGTGCAGGAGTTGCTTGGATCTCATCCAAGGCCACCATGGCCAGAGTGGAGCTGTTAAAATTCCCCCGGCTGCAGACATCCATTCCAAAGATCCTCTATGCCGCTAAGGACCCAACGTTGCTTATCCCTTGCCTTGACTTATATCAAGTTTGCCTTTCTTTCGATTTGAATTCTGCATTCATCATGCTATTTTTAGCGCCAAGTGGATGTTGACTTAATCGTGGCTTTAAAAATGTATGGCGCCTGTTGATATATTCCTCTTCCAAATGTTTGTATACAAATATGCTCCTCTTTGAAAGTATCCCCCGGAGAGATGCAAATTGTGGGCGAGGCGCTTCCCTGATGAAAAACAGACTCAGCGTGAACGCGCTGCCAGACATTTCTCA
>NW_015260305.1:0-445 GCF_001447785.1 Gekko japonicus
TTCCTGCTGTCAGATTAACTTCCAACAATATTGACTATCGGGGAGGGTCACCATTCTCCAGGTGGTACACTAGATCTGAAAAACACAAAATTCTATTTGAAATTACAAAAAAATCCCTCTTCTTAACTATTCTTTAAAGACACAGTACAAATTGAATATAAACACATGAAGCTCAACCACAATACATGAGGTTAACCACGTAGCATTAACCACGGCAATGGATGTCCCGGGTTAAATCTCCGTTTCGACCCTTCATCAGGCCGTGATCATACGGTAAAGCCCGGAAAGAGTTGAGGGGACTGGTGCAGGAAGTGCACAGGCGCTTCTCCTCTGTTCCCGGCTGCACACCGCCACTCAGGTGTTATAACCAGCTGAGGAGCTCTGCTATTTCACTTGACACTAAAGTCTGCTCAGTTTTCCAACCGGCTCCACAAAGCCAAAAGCC
>NW_015260306.1:0-445 GCF_001447785.1 Gekko japonicus
ACCACTACACCAAACTGGCTCTGGTAAGCATTTTGCATAAAGATATTTCAGAATCTTGCACAATAATCAGGGTCAGAGAATATTTTGCTCTGCAGTTTTCTCCCAACAGCTTTGGAAAAAAGAATCTATACGTTGCTTGAGAAACTGCTATCTGAGCTTGGGAGAGAAGCGAGCAAGTGGGAAAGGTGGAAAACCAAGCAAGATCTGGCAAAATCCCAAGCATGTCTGCACAAATTCTTACACTTTTCTGCACAGGGGAACCTTCAGTAAAGACTTGCTTTCCAAAACTGAACCACAAATACTAATTTTGAACAAAGAAGTCAGTTTTAATATAGTAACACCAGGAAAGCCAATGAAGAAGGATAGATTCAGAGAGCTAGAAGGGATCTATGGTGAGAGTGTAATTTATCTGTCCATTGGCATGACTATGTATCCATTAGCACCC
>NW_015260307.1:0-445 GCF_001447785.1 Gekko japonicus
TGTTGCTCTAAACCAGTAACAGAATCCTTGATAGAGAAAAGCAAATTTGGAGGAGGTGGGGCTCGAATGCCAAAAACCCCTATAAAGTTGCACTAATTTTATTCTTGGATGCTCTACATCCAGGATCAAAGTTAGGTTGAAACCTGTACAAGATAGAAACTTCCTGGACATCTGGCAACCCCATTTGTATCATAAAAATAATTTCTGCAGTTAAAAGTTTCAGGTCCAGCCAGATTTCAGAGACATTTCACAGACACACAAAGTCATCTGAGTTATTTGCAAATACCCAATTGTTTCTTGCTATACAGATTTCTAGCAAAATAGGCGGTAAGATGGCTTCATTTACAAGTCTCAGTGTAGTCCTCCTGCTATCAGTGCCTTGTACTTATTTTGTCTTGAATAAAAGCAAAATGGCACACAGTAGCCATAAGGGCACTTCAGACAT
>NW_015260308.1:0-445 GCF_001447785.1 Gekko japonicus
TTCACCATCTCAGAGTGTGCGCAGTAAGGATTGTGTATGTGCACCAGCTAAAATTAATGGATGCTGCAACCGAGAAGTATGGCAATAAACAGAATGCAGCACAGTTTCATGATGTAGTTATTGGAAGTTGTGGAGAAAAAAGAAAGGTTCCTTGTTTAAAAATATAATTTTATATAGCACAATCTTTATTGTGCTATTTTTGTCCTTTATTGTTTCAATTAATTTTATTTATACTTATATACATTTCAGCAAATTCATGGAATATGCTGTTCATGAGAACCATAAAAGTACCTCAAAAGGAATAATTTCATCTGTGTATTTTGCCCATGAGCAAAACCTCTACTCATCACTGATCACAAACACATATTTTTTTCTTCTTATATACCTAGAGAATTTATGCAAAACATCCAGATTCTGCCTGTTCCCTAGTACTTTGCTGAGAGAG
>NW_015260309.1:0-445 GCF_001447785.1 Gekko japonicus
GAGGCTGAGGCCTTCCCGGATAAGAACATAAGCCTTCCCTTTCCCAGGCTAAACAGTTGGTTGCCCTTTGTTTTCGTCTCCCTCATTTCTTTCATGCTAATGACGCACCATAGAAACGATTTCAAATTACATGCAGGCAGGCATGTTAGTTTTTAAGAAAGAGATGCGGGCTAGTGCGTGTTACGGACTCGCTCGCAACGCTGATACAGCGGCGAAGCCACAAGGCGAAGAGATGGAGCTGCAGAGCAGCAAGTCCCCCAGTTTGAATCTTATCTCTGCCGTGATCCTAATGGCCCCACACGCGCCATTGGCTTGCCCACCCATCTGCACCATAGGATAATATTGTCCTGCTTCAGAAGGTTGTTGTGAGGAGTATGCGATGATCTCGTATCCGAAGCACCGTCTTAAGCACTTCTTACACTTCTGGGTAGCAGTGTGTATGAAC
>NW_015260310.1:0-445 GCF_001447785.1 Gekko japonicus
ATTCAGCCAACAATCACAAGATGATGAACATATTTTTTTTGCCGCGTCTGCTGAAAGCTCTTTATGAACTTCTTCTAAGCCCCTAGTGTTTTTTAAAGAGTGCCAACTGAACTTTCAACAGAGGAAAGATTCATGAGAGATAGCTGTAGCCCGTCGATTACCTTAATACACATATTGCAGGTGAGACGCTAAATAAGGAACTTTTATCGATCAAGATGGGGCTTTGTGGAAGTAGTTCCATTTCTTGTAAGTTCAGCACTGGAGCCAAAGTCATGAGCTATAAGCCAATTTAACTCCACTGGAAACAACAGACGCAGCTGGCTTGAATCCTAGGACTGTTTAACTGGCCTGCAGATAAGCCTGAACAATAGGCAACAGTGAAGGTGATGAATGCAAGATTACATGCATGCTACATTGGGTCAGCCTCAGTACAGCCACGTCAGAA
>NW_015260311.1:0-445 GCF_001447785.1 Gekko japonicus
TTTTAGTTCTGGTTTTAATTATTTTAATGTTTTTCTAGTTAGTTTTAACATTTTTAGGAACTGATTTTATTATGTAGGTTTGAATTGGTTAGCTGCCTTAGTGGCACTTTTGAGGTCAGATAGGTGGTGTATATATTTTGTAAAATCAAAATAAATTATTCAATCAATTGGCTACACATATGCCATGAAATTTGCATTAAATGTTCTATCAGCCAACAGCCCAATCTAAATTTTAGCCATCCCTCAGGAAAGGCTGGGTTATGTTCAAATGTCTATAATCAGCTGTAGCATCCTTTCATAGTCTTTGTTATATTTCTCCAAATGTCCATACCTGTATGAGGTTTTGTTTGTTACTAATAATAACGCTTAAACAAAATTTTACAAGATTACAGACACAGAACTGGTTGATGAGTTCAATGCAACAAGTAACATTCAAAATCTGTTT
>NW_015260312.1:0-445 GCF_001447785.1 Gekko japonicus
AAGGCATTTCCTGTTTGGTATGCATGCTCCTTTCTAGTCAGAGATGCAATAGAATTCTCTGCACGTTTCCCCCACTAGAGCAAGGTGACAGGATGCACAATCGGCTCATGTTGGGATTCTCCGACTGGATAATCAATAGTTTGGGGATGAGCCAAGGCAGAGAGCCCAGGGCTTAAGTTTACTGCTCTTTGTCTTTTCTCCTTGACGTTTTTCTCTGAGACACAAGTTACCTTCTTTAGAGCAGCAACATGTAGCTTAGAGCTAGTCAGGGTGACTTATTTTACTTTTGTTCTCCCCAGCAGTAAAGTTTATTTTTCTAGACAAAGAGACATGTGTCTGGCTGTTTTAGTCTAACTCTGTGGTTTTTTGAATCTCAATACCTAACAGGTTGACTTATGGAGACCCCTCGCGGGGCCTGGACATTCGGAGAGGTGGCTTGCTATGG
>NW_015260313.1:0-445 GCF_001447785.1 Gekko japonicus
AAAATGCTCCTTCATAGGTAGATGAATTTGTCTACCCGCCCCCCCCGCTCATAAGAAAGCTGATCTGGTGGCCTTCAGTTCTTCAGATATACAGAATTGACAAAATATGATTCAAGTCTCTTACAATAAAAGGAAAATTAATTCCTTACACTGGGAAGGCTCTGTAGTCCTGAGGATAGTGCTGCTTTTCAAATGTAACCACTTCAGAAGCGTGACCCATATGAGATAAAATCCCACCAATAAGTATTTCCCCGGGCTGGTACCAATGATGTAGGATCTCAGCAGGATAGTTTCCAGTGCACTTCATATGATGTATTTTACACACCACATGAAGAAACATCATCTGCATCAGCAGCAACATCATGGAGTTTCCCATGTGGGTGAAAAAGCAGCTTTTGACACACAAATTCTCCTGGATCAAGTTTCTACAGCATCACCACTAGCC
>NW_015260314.1:0-445 GCF_001447785.1 Gekko japonicus
TAGGAAGGTACAGGGGAGGATGGGTCTATTTGTTCTTCTATTTTTAGTAGATTCTTCCCTATCCCATTTCCATTATTCACTGTTAATCTGACTTCCCCATCTTGTTTGTCTTTCATAAAATGCAAAATAGTTCTAAAATGCAACTTATGCATTGAAAGAGGATCAGGAACGTGACACGCAAAGCACTGCTGCACATTCAGGTCCTGTGATGGGCTCACTGCTTACAGGATGCCTTTATTTATTTAGTTAGTTCCTTCATTTATAGCCCACATTTCTCGCTGAGATTCACAGCAGACTGCAGAAGAAATCAGGCAACAGAGAACTCTAATGAACAGTGCGCAAGGACTATGTAGAACTGTGCGTACGGTTATTAGATTGAGACGCCATGCACACTGACAAACAGATTACCAGTGTTTATTAGTTGCTGTAGATTGTCCGGGTTGTG
>NW_015260315.1:0-445 GCF_001447785.1 Gekko japonicus
TTAACCACTATATCAAACTGGCTCTCTCTCCAGTATGGAAGCAACTGTGGTCTCCCTTGCCCCCTAGACGTCCTTTGTTATGTAGCTCAGGAAATCTATGGAATATATGAGTAGGGCTTTCTGTGACAGCGTGGTTATTTGCTTTGGTTCTCAGTCTTAGAATTTTTTTTTAATCTGGAGTGTGAGATCTGCACTGGCAGGATTGTGCCATATATTTTGATGATGTAATCATCTATTTATCATCAATACTTTGCAGTTAACAATTCTCCTTGAGCAAGCATACGGCAATTTGAGAATTGCAAGTTTTTCTTCTGTTTGGACGGAGTCCCTGCAGAGCAACTGCTTCAATAGATGAACTTGGGTGTAGAGCGCTGACATTGAAAGCTGCCAACTTTTCTTCTAGCCATCGGTGACTGCTCCTTGGGTTTGGTGTAGTGGTTAAGTG
>NW_015260316.1:0-445 GCF_001447785.1 Gekko japonicus
GTTGATCATCTGCGATCATGGAGACTTGCCGTGTGACTTCCTGCAGCCCCAATCCATGAGATCAATGTAACAGTGAGGGCAGGGTGGAGCAGGGAGAGGGAGCAAAGCCATTACTGAACTGACAGGGCAGTGCGAGGCTGGAGCAGTGATGGACTGGCCCTCACTTGACCTGAACGCAGAACTTATATCCTATCGGATTGACCTTTTCCCGTAGAGTAATGGATGCTGCGGCCTGTCATCTCTGCCCGTGCCCGCCAGATAGGTTATCTCCTTCTACAATTAAGATAGATCTCGTGCATAATCCGCCCCTCGCGATCAATACACACTTTTAAAGAAATGTTTCCAGATTAGTGCGTGTCAGGGTGACTTTTCTGGGGGGGATGTGGTAGAGGCAACAGAACGCACAAGATAACCAGGGATCAGTGTTCCCTCTGAGTTGAGTTAG
>NW_015260317.1:0-445 GCF_001447785.1 Gekko japonicus
CAACATCTTTGCCTGTGAGCTTCTTGTAGACACCAGAAAATGTTTCTACCTGCAAAAAAATAAAAGGAACAGAAGCCAGTTATACACTTATTATCATTTTCTTCCTCTATAACTACGGATGAAGTTTGAGAAACTACAGGGATATATAAGATAATGCCCATAAGCATTCAGAACCGAAGACAAACTTATTGTACAACATTATGTGCTCAATGTAAGTCCGCAATCAGAAGGGCACCAGCTTTACAGGGATCAAGATGAGGGCTGAGAAGTGTTTCATTATGCCTTAAACAAAGCAAACAATACAAAGAAAAAATGGTAGTAAAGGAGAGTTGCAGCCAGGGCTTATTTGTGTGCCAGTACTCACCAGTACTAAGTACTGGCACATTTTTTTCAAGCACTCTCTCCCATTTCCTAAATGTGCACCAGCCCATCCCACTCAGCCAGA
>NW_015260318.1:0-445 GCF_001447785.1 Gekko japonicus
TGGTGGTGGCCAGCCTCATGTGAGGCAGATGGCAGCATCTGGCCCACCTGAGCCCTGTGCAAGGGAAGGCAACTGGGGCCTGGCCCAGCAGAGCCCCTCACAAGGCAAAGAGGATAGCAGTGCATGTCCTGGTAGAGCCCTGTGCCTTGCCAAGTTGAGCCCCATGTGAGGTGAGGCAGAGAACAGTGGCGCCTGACCTGGCCAAGCTCCACGCAAGGCAAATGTGAGGCAGATGGTGGTAACCGGTTTGGTCCAGCTGAGCCCTGAGCAAGGTGAGGAAGGTACCCATCTGGCCTGACTTGATCAAGAAGAGGGATGCAGCACCTGACCCACCTGAGACGTACCTCAGGTGAGGGAAACAGCACCTGGCCAGCTGGTTAGTAGGGCTGCCTCCCTCCTTCCATCCCCCCTTTTGGAGGGAGGGTCAGGGTCAGGCAGACTGCCT
>NW_015260319.1:0-445 GCF_001447785.1 Gekko japonicus
ATCAGCTTTATAATATAGGAGAGATGTGTTTCATGGCCAGATTCCTCACAAGGTACAGAAGAAAACCCAGATTTGCTATCAAGCCTTCCAGAACCTCTTCATCCTGTTCATCTTATTCCTCCTCCTCTTTCGTGGCCTCACAACCCAGCTGTGACAACAGTGCATTCTACTTTCAGGTCCCAACCCACAGCCTGAGATCCACTTCCATAACAAAAGCTGTGTTTACTATGTTTAAGGTAGTCTTGTACCTATTATTATTCTTTCAAAGGCAAGGAAAACATTATTGTTTTTGTATTAATTAGGTTCAGAGTCAAAGGAGGATGACGCTGACAGTCCAGTCACATGGAAAGTTTATCTACATGAAACAAATTAATTGCGCTTACTGTTAATCATCTTCCCCTGCTCACCTCCCAGGAGAATTTTGCTTCTCAGTTTCTTTGGGAGT
>NW_015260320.1:0-445 GCF_001447785.1 Gekko japonicus
TACAAAGCATTACCTCTGATGTAAAAGTAATTTTTAACATTCTTTTTAAAATTTAAAATAGTTTGTATTATCTCATACTTGTGGTATTATCTCACTTGTGGGATAGGGTGGGGTATAAATTGAATAAATAATAATTTAAGATGAGTTTGTATAACTTCATGAAGTCTTCTGCTTGGTTTCTAATCTTTTATTCCCATCTAATCCTTAATCTAGTGAAAACAACTGAAGAGTTTTATTCAATTAGACCTGTGTATATAATGAAGATTATTTATAGAGCTTTAAATATTAAAAAATATAGTCTAAAACCAACTATTTTCTATTATTTCTGATTCTGTGTTAAACTAGGAATATAAGAACCAAATATCAAAGAGATGTCACTTCAAGAGCTTCCCTAGTGGGGAAAAATAGGCCCTTGTACTATATAAAATTGCAATCTGGAAGGTAT
>NW_015260321.1:0-445 GCF_001447785.1 Gekko japonicus
GATTAGGGACGGGCACAAACAGCATTGTTTGTGTTTCAGTTTGGTTTGTGGTTCATGGATGAATGACAAACCGAACCATAAGACAAAATAAAGAATTTGCTGGTTCCTGAACCAAACCTTTTTTATAGGTCCATGACCCATAAAACCCTGCATTCTACTCACCACAAAAGCAATGGGAGCAGAAAACAGGGGGTTAAATGGCTCTGAGTCATTTAAATCCTCCAGTTCTGCTCCTTGCTGCTCCAAAGCAGTAAGGAGCAGATAGGGAGAGTTTAAATGGCTGGTAGCTATATAAATCTAATAACTGAGCTGTTAGGTTTAAATGGATCCCAGCCATTTAACCCGGTTTTTGCTCCCTGCTGCTTCAAAGGGGGAACCAAAACCAGAGGGTTAAAGGGGCCCCTTATTCAACCCGTTTAAAGGGGCTGTGTGATGGAACCCGAGA
>NW_015260322.1:0-445 GCF_001447785.1 Gekko japonicus
AATAATAATAAAACAGGATTTTCCAGTAAGGATTACATTATATCTCTGGCCAGGAAAGGTTGATACAATTGGGTACAAGCTGCCTTGTCTATAATAAAACAGCCAGGCAGTACAGCAGCCCTATTGCTGGTAATCAAGTTTCTTATGTGCAGGGAGCTTTTAGTCTACCTGTGTAGTCTGAGAGAGTACAGTCGTATAATCACATGGTTACATAGCGTTATTAGGAGCATTGTATTGTGACATCGGCATGATACTTCTCTGAGATATGTGGACTTTTATTTTCCTGATCCTAGTAGATTAGTGAGATGATTTACTGTATTAGATCTACCAGGCCCTACCTCAAAATATTTGGGTCTCTAATATGTGCATATGTTAAACATACCTTGCTGCTCACCATGTTGTCCTTTTCAAATGGAAATTTGGTAATTCAAATAGGATTATCTAC
>NW_015260323.1:0-445 GCF_001447785.1 Gekko japonicus
AGTCTGAGTTGACAATACTGGCCTTGATGCAGCAAGCATATTATTCAGTATATGGCAACTGTGAGTGTTCCTGTATTCCAAATGCACCCACACCTTAAGACGGATACTAGGATATTATGACAGGGACCCAGATTAACACAGTCCTTTTCGAATAATCCCAATCACAAGAGTTTGCGCTGCCGCCGCGCACCCAGCCAATATTTTCATCAAGCTATCCATCACCATTCTTTCTCAGGAAGTCAGACCCTTGCAGTGAAGACATTTTGCCCCCAAACGCACATCACATTAAACATATACTCAGTCTCATCTGCCACTTTACCCTCTGTTCAATCAGCTGGGAGAGATTCTCTTAGAACTCTCCATAATCTGCTTTGGTCTTGGTGTCGTTCAGCAGAATTTGCTGCTCTTCACCCAGTTGTTAGGAAACTACTCTAAAAGCCCACAA
>NW_015260324.1:0-445 GCF_001447785.1 Gekko japonicus
ATTACAGGAGGACCATCCAAACAGGTGGAGATGATTTGCTGGACTGACTACCCATTCATTAGTATCCATTGCCCCTCCACAAGCATAGAGAGTGCACTATGCCTCCTGTTTGAATAACATGAGTTAACCACAGTTTCTTTTGGGGGATATGGTGTGGGTGTGTTTTCAGAAGAACAACCAGTCTTTACCTTCCTATCTACCACCAGGAATTTAGATTAGAAGATACCCACAATTAATATTCACTTCTGATCATGATGTCTTCAGTTACCCGTATGAAATGTCATTCCCATCTACCATTTGACTGAGATTTGATACCCTTAGTCTAGTCCTCTCAGATTGACAAATTTTCATTCTCTCTCACTGTGGTCAGTTTAGTAGTCCTGTCTCTTATTGGTTAAAAAGGCCTTGTTTCTGTTCTAATTCTAGGAGATAGTTCTGTGAGTTG
>NW_015260325.1:0-445 GCF_001447785.1 Gekko japonicus
CCAACAAGATCTAGCAACTCTACCCCCATCCCCAGCCAACATTACTGGATTTGCTCAGAGACAAAACAGCTAGAATCCTGGCCTGAAAACCTGGCAGGGAACGTAGGTCAAAGCTTTTGGATCCTTCACAAGCGGAAGTCTTCTTTGGAAACAGTGTCATGGAAACTGTGTCAATGAGGCAGGGTGTCAGCTGGATGGTGGGTGGTGGCAACCAAACAAACTCACAGCTCTCTTACTAATAATGTGAAATATTTATTCATAAAAAATAGCTCGACTCAACATGCTCTGCTTGTGCCCAACACACTTCATTTCTAGGTGGCAGCTATAGACATGGAAGCGCTGGGCTTTCCTCTTAGGAACAGCAGGCAAAGAAGTCCTAAGGGCAGCTATTCATCAGGATAAGGAATGACTATATATTGACTGACAAACTGTATTGTAGCATAAG
>NW_015260326.1:0-445 GCF_001447785.1 Gekko japonicus
TAATGATACGGAGCAAGGTGTGAAAATGCACAACACCCAGATCTGATGTTACTGATGTTGCAGCAGCTCCAGAAGGGGGACTCAACATGGTGTTGCCATTTTCGCCAGCAGCTCCGCTCCATGTTATTTGGCACATCAGGTTCCTCTTGGAGAAAACAACTTTAAAGTTTTTGATGCTGGATGACAAAAAGCTGTCTTCTAAGGCTGTGATGATGCAGGTGCAGCTGTTTACATCTGGTGTTGCTTTGGGATCTGCCTTGCTTGCTCCCCACCTGCTCAACCTGTATGCTTGTCATCCATATATTTGCAAATGTTTATTTATTGGCTCTAATGACTAACATATAGCATTCATATACTGCTTCAGGGTACTCTAAGCATTTCACTTACATGATTCCAGGAATTGTTACAACAGCTTTATATAGTAGAAAAGAGCAAGAGTCCAGTA
>NW_015260327.1:0-445 GCF_001447785.1 Gekko japonicus
ACCCTGCATGCTTATTAGCAGGGGAGTGTAAATCAGATGTGCATGGAATTCTGACACGCAGACTCCCAACTTGATTTCCCTTCCGGCATCAACAGCTTTTCCCCACCTTAGATCCCTTCTGTCAATGAGATATCATAAGCCAGAACAAGCCTATAGAACTGTTTACTCACACCCACCACGTTCCAAACTTTTGACAACGCTCTTTAAAATTAAATTCGGAGCCGTGTTTTGCCTCTCTGGAGACAGAGGAAACTCCCATCGATTAACACTGTGAGCAAGTTCATATTTTATTCGTGCTTAGCATTTATAAATTATATCAGTGAGCAACAGATTGTATTTCACAGCACGCATTATCTAAGAGCCAAACCCAAATTTGCCATTACACCTCCTTCGCCCTGCTCTCTGCATTCCTCCTGCTGATTGCAGTCTTCAAGTATTTGAAGGG
>NW_015260328.1:0-445 GCF_001447785.1 Gekko japonicus
ACAGATGGGAACAGTGCAAAATATCATCCTCTACTTTACCATCACATCTGTGTGACCTCATTTCCCTGCATGGATGAACCAGGACATAGATCTATCAGTGAACTGAATCCTAGAATTCTATGCGATCTCATTCAGGGACACATTCAGGGACAACTTTTCTGCATATAGCATTTCTGTGTACTAAGCCATGAGCTCTCAGTGTTGCACTGGAAATTGTCCCACCAAGGAGGAAAGGAACCACCCCGTTTGCTCCTCTTCAGCTTTATGGGTTGCAGGTTGACAGTGTAGCACATGCTTAGTCAGTGACTAGGACTGCTGTCCTCCTAACAGCACCTTTCTGGGAGGAAGCCCCAATGAATAAAATGGAGCTTACTTCTTAGTCCACCTGCTCATGATTTCTCCCTGGGTCCTTGCCTGCCATACTTGGTGGTGGGAAGTGCCATCA
>NW_015260329.1:0-445 GCF_001447785.1 Gekko japonicus
ATTATAGGAGAAAGCCCCCAGAAGACTGGGTGTGGTGCTCAGAATGAGCATGAGATTGTAGGGATGTTCCTGTGGGGGGGTTCCTATGTCTTTCATGGTGGGGAATCCCCATGCAGAAACAGCTGTTGGGGCTGCAGTGTTCTTGCCTTTTCTGCTGTGCGGTTTTTCAAGTGTCTCTGGCAGGCAAGATCTGAAGTCATGAATAATAGAACAAAAACGCTTTTAAAAGCTCCTTCTTTGCCATAAACGGTGTTAGGGGTTTGAAAAGTGATGCCCTGTTTTTTCCTCCCCCCCCCTTTTTGACACGGACTCTTTGGCAAAGGCAATTTTATTATCATTTGGCAGCAAGTTCTCAAACTTTCTGCAGGGAACTCTTTTCCACAACTGCTTTTCTGCTGAGGTGAACTTTGAAAACTTTGTAGAGGAACTGGTTGGCCACTGTGTG
>NW_015260330.1:0-445 GCF_001447785.1 Gekko japonicus
ATAACAATATGAACAGTGAAAGAATACAATCTCCGTGAGTAAAGACATAAATAGAGAACATTATGAGCAACACTTTTCAAAAATGAGCATATTGCAAATATAGCTTATTATGTGGCTCTTCAGTAGATTTGTTGAGATACTGTAGTAGAGGAAACCACATCTCGGCCAACTTCGAGTTGTACGAACTAGATTCAGCTGCCTTAATTGAGTCTGAGATTTTGGCCATTACGAAAAAGTCCCACAGTTTATTTTTCCAATGAGATATAGTAGGTACTTTGGAGTCCTTCCATTTTGCAGCCAAACACAATTTGGCTGCTACGAATAAAATAGCTATAAGATCTCTTCTGTATTTTGGAACAGTATCATCATGCCAGTAATTTAACAATACAGTTTCCGGCAGAAAAGGCACCTCATAGTCAGTTATAAGTTTGATTTGGTATAAAGT
>NW_015260331.1:0-445 GCF_001447785.1 Gekko japonicus
GTCTAAATTATTTGATAGTGTGGATAATGATATTGCAATGTGTGTTCTTTAGTGACCTCAATAAAGGTATTAATTGCTTTCCATATTTAGTGTTACTAACACTGTCACCATAAGCTTTGTTCTGAAACACGTAACTAGGGAATTTAAGCTGATTACTGTTGAAAGGTTTCAGTAAAAGCAAAGTGTATATCACAGTGAAAGTACTAACGACCTCTAGAGGATAAATTACTGGCAAAGGCAAAGAATTGAAAACTTCATTATTAATACATGTTAAGATTTGACATAAAAATAACTTCTCTGGCATACTATTTTATGTCCTGAAGTCTAAGCTATTAAAATTGTGATATTTTCTGTGCTGGTGTAATTCTGAAGTATTGTAGCTCTCTGAGCTGATTTGCTACATGGGTTGGTTGCCTACTTCATTCTGTTTAGATTAAGGTGAAGA
>NW_015260332.1:0-445 GCF_001447785.1 Gekko japonicus
CGGGAGCTCATTCCACCAGTACGGGGCAGGACTTTATCAGAACTGAGAGACAGAGGCAGAACTTGTTGAGCAAGCTGCACTAATACTTTTCAGCCAAGGTTGAACCAGGGTTGGTGTAGAACTGCCATAGTGTTGTGGTTAGCGTGGAGAGCTGGGTTCAGATCCTGACTTTCCCATGAAGCTCGATGGGTGACCTCCGGCTAGTCACTCTTGGTCTCAGCCTGACCTACCCAATAGGGGTAGCGTGAGAGAGGAGCTGTGTAAGAACCATGGTGTTCCTTGCCTGAAGAAGAGAATGAAAACCATAGCTGCATTTCTTTGCAGTCACAATTCATCTACTTATAGCCTCCTTTTCTCACTAGTCGGGACTCGAAAGTGGCTTAGATCGTCATTCTCCCCTTCTCCATTTTCTCACAACAACAGCCTTGTGAGGTAGGCCAGGTTG
>NW_015260333.1:0-445 GCF_001447785.1 Gekko japonicus
AGTTTGTGAACAAACCTCCCAGTTCAGGTTGTGATTCAGTTCATGTTTCAGCCATGAACCATGCCATATTTTCCTGGTTCAAGACCATCCCCATTAGTCATGAGTCAGTGGCTCCCTAGTCCCTCTTCCTCAGTTGGGCACAATTTTTTAGAAACAAGTTGACCCAGGGAGGCAGATGCTGGGAAAATCTCCACACACCTGTGTAACTGCCATTGCAAGCAATTGCCTTGTATTGCTAACTGAGAAGGCCAGCGATAGATTTTTCTATTCATTTGGGATATTTGTATGCTGAAGCAAACTAATATAAAACAACTAAAATAATAATTAAAACAGCAATTCAATTGGCTTTAGATCAGGATAAAAAAATCCTGATCTAAAGTCAACATCCAATAAACCAGGCAGGTAGCCATGTTGACCTGTTGTTATTGTTGTTCAGTCGCACAGT
>NW_015260334.1:0-445 GCF_001447785.1 Gekko japonicus
CCTACTTTGCAGGGTTCTTGTGAGGATAAGACGGAGGAGAGGAAAACAGTGTCTGTGGCTTTGGGGGGGGGCATTGGAAGAAAAGGGGGGTATAAAGGAAGTTAAAAAATAAAGCAAACACAGTTTAAAATTTCCTGTTCATCCTCCCCCAGGTAGATGGTGCACAAGGGTGCACAGAACAGCAGAGGCATCCATATTTTGGACATCATCTGTCGATGTAGGGCGCTCCTGCCTGCCCCCAGCTGGGGCACAGACAGCTGGTGGGCGTGTGGGTGGGTGGGTGGTGGAGGAGACTTCCAGGCCGGCCGGCCTCAGAGAGCTGGGATACCCTCATTCGTTGCTGTCAGCTGTTTAGGCCCCACCTTTCCTCATGGCTCAAGGCAGGTCACAAAACCAAATTTAAAAGACAGAACGGAAGAGAGTGCCTGTCACGGCTCAGGTGGGG
>NW_015260335.1:0-445 GCF_001447785.1 Gekko japonicus
TGAAGCATCAAATATTTTAACCAGGCAACGAGTATGCTAGATCATACTTCAGTATTTTTAAGCAACTGATAGCTTATTCCTCAAGTTAGAGCAAATAAATCTCACATACACCAACATGTGGAAACTTGACTATGGCATGAGAGTTCTTTTCAGAATGCTTATCACTTGTGTTTTGTACTCCCTGCACATGGCAGGAATACACACACTGCTACGTGCATAACAAGTATTTCTTAGCAATATCATTGGCCTGTTGGTGGAATAAAGCTGTGTTTATAGGAAGTGTACTTGCTGAATAACACTGTTTCTTTTCATTATACTGGTGTTTTAAATCTTCCAAGAAACCCACTTTCAGTTTATTGAGTTCCTGTGCCAAGCTCTTCATCTCACTTGGGGTAAGGCGATTATCTAGTGAAACAAAACAGAGCACTACTGTTCAGTCTTTGTA
>NW_015260336.1:0-445 GCF_001447785.1 Gekko japonicus
AAAAACATTACTAGTTTGTTAGAGATGAAAAAATAATTTATTTATAATATGTAAAAAAAGCTTTTGTACAATTGATATTTTTTTTATTAGTTGGGATTGTTTACACACAGTGGTTTTTGTGTTGTCTAGTGCACTGAATGTACCCAGCATACTCCTCTCCACCTCTACATTCCTATGAAAACATGGGTTTGACAATTTGAGTTTGCTGAGCTAAGTGTAATACCACCTTAAGATATTCTTGCAATTTAAGTATGCTTGCATCCCTAAAGCAGAAACCTAGTATTGATGGCTTTGGCATGGATCATGCTATGGAAACACACATTGTTTCCCTTGTAACTGCAAGAAACAATGTGCCTGCAAAAACTAAGCATATTCATTAAGATACAATGCTGAACAAACATTAACAAAAACAAACAAAAAACTCAGAAAAGGAAAAACTGAATTA
>NW_015260337.1:0-445 GCF_001447785.1 Gekko japonicus
GAGAAGGCCAGAGGTCACAGGAATGAAGAGCCTGGCACAGGCCTGGGGTCACATGCGACGAGAAGCCGGCCAGACGTTCAGCTCATGCGACGCTCGGCACGTCGAGGCGGCTGCTGGCGCCCCAGCCGGCCGCAAGTTCGAGCCTCACCTTGCTATTGCACGAATATCTGTAGAGCCACGCGATGAAATCGGCATGCTGTGCGCAAGGGAGCTGATACAGCAGTTGTGACAGCACCAGCGCCGCGTGTGTGCGATATTCAGACTTATCGGGGACCTGGAAGAGAAAGAATACAGAGTGCTGTCAGGTCTAAATGAAGTTCAGCGGGCCATCGCTGTTGTGCTGAAGGACTGCAGGTCAGCAACGGAGCATGAGCTTGACAGGCAGAAGGACCCAGATTTGGCCCCTGACGTTTTGGGAAGCAGGTGCTGGGGAAGACTGTTCTCT
>NW_015260338.1:0-445 GCF_001447785.1 Gekko japonicus
ACAAACTAATATGAGTCCTTTTATTTAAGAAACTCCATTTCTAGACAGGATAGGAATAGGTTTCTTATCTTGTCTAGCTAGCTAGGATGGATTGAGATACAGGAGCCATGCCCTGCCCTGCTCTCATGCTGCCAAGATGGAGAAAATCTGGAAAATGTGCAGAGAAGGTGCTGAAGTGGAGGGAAGTATTCCCTAAGAGTAGCAATCTACATATCAAAGGAATAGCATTAGAGGAGTAGAAAGAAAAAGATCTCTCTCTGTGACTCTCTTGTAGCCCTCCTGTGTAGTCTGAGGCTGAGAAATACTGCAAAGTCCTTCACTTCCAACATTCATAACATTAGACATATGGTTGACCAAGTGTCAACCCCTGTTGCGATATGCTGAGCCAGTTTGGTGTAGTGATTAAGTGGTGCTGCGGTTAAGAGTGTAGACTCTAGTCTGGGAG
>NW_015260339.1:0-445 GCF_001447785.1 Gekko japonicus
TACCTTGAAGCTTGTTCCAGCTCTTTAGGGCAGCACGTGGTCAATGGCTGCCCTCCTCAGGTCCAGTAGTACTGAAATATACCGAATTTTTAAAAATTGAACACCCCTATAGTGAACAGAAGACAACAAAGAGAGGAAGGAACTATATATCTTTTGCAAGATGTGCTATGCGTATCACAAGCCATGTGGTAGCCAGGATTGAAGCTGGGGACTCAGAAAGAGCAGATGAAGGAACTACCTCAACAGAAAGATGGGGTCAGGCCCTGGTTCTTATAGCTGCCGCTTCAAGCTACAGGTGGGGCATGTGGGATCAAATGCTTCTCCATCCCCTAAAACTTTATTCTACATAGAAAACAGCATTTCAGGAGTTGTAGCCTGTTCTTAAGAACAGAGAGTCAGACCAGTCATCCATTTCCTCCAACATCCTGTCTCACATTGTGGCCAA
>NW_015260340.1:0-445 GCF_001447785.1 Gekko japonicus
CACGGAACACTGTTACCTTCCCACCGATCCTTTAACTGGCTTTACCAGCTCTTTGCTTTGCCCCTTCTTCCAACAAACTCTCCCTTTTATGTTATCGGAGTGTGTCCAGCGCAGCTCGTCAACTACTCCATGTTTGGGCTACTTGGCCCCCACACATCTTGTCCTGGTTCCTCAACCCTACCCACTCAGAAACTTGCTTCTCTCCCTACAACTGTCTGGATTGCCTTTTCAGGAGCTTAACTCAATATATATAAAACACCAACTCCTGGGTTGGTTCTGGATCTACTGGGGAGTAGATTCAAGGGTACAGGCCGTGAGCCACTGGCAAAGAGCCCTTCCACTTTCTCCTCTGGCCATGCCCAGGCTTTGAATACTGCAAACCGGAAGGAAAAGAGAACTTAGATGTTATGCAGCTGCCAGAGATGTCCCCAGAATCCCCCCCCCC
>NW_015260341.1:0-445 GCF_001447785.1 Gekko japonicus
TGTTTGGGCTACTGGGGAGGGAATGGTGAAAATCACCCCATTTTTGCACCCACAGAAATTCTGGGGGGAATCCAAACCACGATCTGAACTATTCACAGTCCCATTCGAAGCAGAGTTAGACCTTTCTGCTGATATCGATGGGCTCAGAAGGGTTATGTAGCTCTGTTTGGGATTACACTGTAATTTACTTTATACTGTCAGTTCCAGAGAATTAGTCTGTTTTAGTGAAATAAAACAGGAGTCCAGGTGCCACATGACTTCTGGTTTATTGTTCTCATACTGTCAGCCAATCGATCCATCTCCCCCAGTAATGTCCAGTCTTACTGGCATCAGCTTAGAGAAGGGTCTTTTCCCTGGGCCACCTGCCCGAGATCCTTTAACTGTAAATGGAATAGAAAGATAACTGGGTTTGCCCAGGATTGAACCAGGAACCTTCTGCATGCAA
>NW_015260342.1:0-445 GCF_001447785.1 Gekko japonicus
TATTGTGAACAGAGCATCACCACCACCCCACCAGTTGCCAAGGGGTACTTGGAAACCCTAGCCCACTCTGGCAACTGGCACCATGCAACTGGGTATATTTTTCCTGGGTAGAGGGAAGGAGACAAGGCAGGAAAGGGAGAGAGGATTTCAAGGAAGGGAAACAACACAATACTGGGGGAGAGGGAAGTTTACCCTACAAGTCCTTGTGAATTCCCACCTGTTTCTCTATAATAGTATGCTTGAGTGTGCATGTTCTATAACTGTAAAACACTACCTGAATACTAGAGAGTGCCACCTTGATAAAGGATCCTGATATCTCATGAAAGCTTCATTTCATGCTGCATGGTATACTTGCAGCCTTCAAATCACAGCCTGAAAATAATGTGGCCTCCTAATACAAGTTGGCCATTCCTGATACAGATGAAGGAATGACTTGGGGGGGGGG
>NW_015260343.1:0-445 GCF_001447785.1 Gekko japonicus
TTGGGAAATTATCTGTTTTTCTAGTGTTGACAATAAAAGGCATGATTCATCTGGCAAGGGGAAAAGCCAAGAATCAAACTTAAAATAATTCAAGATGTTAAGGATAGAGATGGCTTCGCCCTTCCAGACTGGTCCCTATATTATAGACAGCAGCACTGGCTTGGATTAAATATTGGATAACTTTGGATAATGTCAGACTTCTGAAATTAAAAAGTCATGACTTACTCTTAGGATGGCACACGTTCATTTGGTATGGGAAAGCCGATACTCATAAATACTTCAAACAGCATTGGCTTAGGCCTTATTGAGAGTCTGGGAACAAACCAGAAATCGTTTTTATACTAAGACCCCAGGATGGGTGGCTCCTCTGGAAACCTTTACAAATCCTAATGTTCATCAAGAAGAAACCATTGTAAGATATCAAGAACTATTAGATACCCAGCAA
>NW_015260344.1:0-445 GCF_001447785.1 Gekko japonicus
GGGGATCACCAGGTCCCGCCTGGAGGCTGACATCGCTATGCTGCAGGCTCAATCAGGCCCTCACAGCTTTTAGAAATCTTCTCTGTTAGACACTAAAATGGCAGTGGTGTCCCTGCATTCAGCGCAGAACCATCATGCCTAGCTGGTCCCTGAGTTGGCAATTTTGTTGGGCTTTCTCTTTTATGCTCAGACTTCCCTAGAGTGAATTTAGAAAGTAAGCTTCATCTGGTGCTGAATTTACAATCCTTCCTTCAGGCACCAGACCAAAACCTTTCTTTTTACCAAGGCTTTTAACAGAGGCATTCCATCTTTGTCAAGCTGTTTTTATGGATATCACACTGCTAAATGTTGCTTTATGCTCTTTTTCTGGCTTGATTATATGTATAATTCTTAGGATTTTTATTGTATTATATTGCTTTTACTTTGTGAGCTGCCTTGAGCAGGT
>NW_015260345.1:0-445 GCF_001447785.1 Gekko japonicus
AGGGAAGATTAACTCATGAACTCCCTGACACAAGCAACATTTTTTAAACCCTGCTTTTCTGCGCAATATGTAACACATGACAATTCCTTTCAAAACATAATTTGATCCCATGTTTTATGCCAAATACTCAAATATTCAAAGTACACTTCTATTGAACATAAAATTAACCTTGAAAACATTTTATATGTGTGTGCTCTTGAACTCTTATCACTCTCCTTACCCTTCCTGCCATCCACCCAACTCACTTAGCCAGAAGAAAAATAATTTAAACCAAAGGTCCATTGCCTCAATCTCACTGGATCCTGGTGGCTGGCTTCTTAACTTTTAGTAGCTTAGTCTTGCTCATTTGGTGTACCTATTTTCCAAACCTGAGCATTGATGCTACCAACTGCAGAGATGCAAAACCACTCAAAAAGTGGTTAATTTTAAACAATACATTACCTGC
>NW_015260346.1:0-445 GCF_001447785.1 Gekko japonicus
AATGAATTCCACATCCTGGACTGAGTTTGTTCTCCTGGGGTTTCTGAGCCAAACAAAGATAGCCACCTATGCTTTTGCTGCAATCTTCCTTATGTTTGTTATTGCTTTAGTGGGAAATGGTCTCCTCCTGCTGGTAATTCAGCTAGACTCAGCTCTTCAGACCCCAATGTACTTTTTCCTCAGCCAGCTGTCCTTCATGGATATGTGCCAAGTCCTCGTTATTGTCCCTCAAACAACAGTAGGCTTTGTAACACAGAAAAAAACTATCACACTTTTTCAATGTGCTGGCCAGGTATTTTTCATGCTCAACATAGGAGGAGCAGAATGTCTCCTTCTAGCTATCATGTCCTATGATCGATATGTGGCCATCTGCAGGCCCCTGCAATATCCTGTTCTCATGAGGAAGACCATCTGCTTATTCATGTCAGCAGGTGCCTGGGTTACA
>NW_015260347.1:0-445 GCF_001447785.1 Gekko japonicus
CCATTGGCCTGATCCAGCATTGGCTTTTTATGTTCTTATGTTTTGGTTTTCATTTCTCTTGTCCCTTAAGGAGCTTGTTCTGTGAATGTGTGGATACACAACTTAATTCAGAGCCTTCTAGAACCACTGGAGTGGCTGTCTCTCTCAACTCTTCCTTTTGAATTTGGATCCGTGTTCTTCTGATGCCTGTGATGGATCCATGTCAGCATGCGTCTTCCCTTGTAAATATTAGGAATCAATGTTTCTACGCCCCTTTTTTGCTCCGTGGTGCGTGTTCTCTGGGGGCCTGTGAGTGCTGGCGTCAGAGCCCTTTGTCCCACTTGGCATGACTTGGCTTTTGTGCAACATGACACTGCTCTGCCTGGCGAGGTCCCTGGCAGCGTTCTTGCCTAGAATCTACCAGCCCGTGGCGCTCTGCCTGAGCCAGCCGTTGTTTCCGTTGTGC
>NW_015260348.1:0-445 GCF_001447785.1 Gekko japonicus
TTTTTGGTGGGTCAACAGCAGTTAGAAAACTGAAGAAGTAAACTTTCCTGCCATCAGAAAAGAGTGATAGGGAGGGTGGAATGTGGGAAGGATCGTGTTTGCATACTCATGCATTGCTAGAGTTAGTTACTTTTGGCAATCTGACCTGGAACAGTTTGCAGTTTACAAACACTGCCCTGTTGGATTTTGTGGAGGTGGTTACTTGCCACATACAATTGAGAGGGTGGCTGTTCACAAGTTGAGAACAGTTTGTAAACCCCACCCTCCCTCGTCAGTGCATCCAAATTCTCCCCATTGAACTTTGGAACATGTATTAGTTTATTTATAATTATTTTATTCTCCCGGAACCTGGGATCTAAAGCAAAGGTGAAATGGGAGGCTTCTTGTTTAATATTGTTTCCAGGCCTTGGGCTTTCATGTAGCATTTGCTTTGGTGAGAAATTGT
>NW_015260349.1:0-445 GCF_001447785.1 Gekko japonicus
GGTCTCTTTCTTCCGACTATGTATGCAAAGTCCAGCTCTAATGGAATTGCAGTATCCTCCTCTCTGAATTCTCAATTTGACTAATTTCAGGTGGCTCTGATTGACACACTCTGGCCAAAGGCTCATCGGGTAGTTCATAAAGCCCACCTCCAATCAGACTGCGGCTGGTTCCTGAAACACCCTGCCCTCTCGAGGGTCTTGTCTCAAAAGGTCAGCCTCATCAAAAGCTGTGAGGGGAGCAGTAATCAACTTCAGGGCCTGGAAATCTCACCAACTTGAATAGCAATCACAGGAAGCAGTGCAGACGTCTTGTGGGGGTTCCAACATTTCTGACATGATCAAATGGAACTCTAAGGAAGTCAGAAACAAGTGCAGGGAATACCTGAACCAGAGCTGCAGCTGTTAAATGAGGCCCTGCACTGGATACCGTCAATGCACGTGATGC
>NW_015260350.1:0-445 GCF_001447785.1 Gekko japonicus
AATTTAAAGCATTTGCATGAGAAGCCCTACAAATCAGCAATAATAAATGATACATTTCTTGTTCAATTGAGACATTCTAATAGCAGCAAAACACCATTGTTATTGTTACAGATGTGTATATCTATGATTACCAAAAATCCTGTGTATGGATAAATTGAAATTGCACAGAAGAGGCAAAGAATTGCAAAGGAAAACAGATTAACAGCATTCAGGCTCAATAGCTTATCCTTCCTGGAAAGTTCAACTTCTTCACAGAGATAAATGGAAAATAGTTTGGGAATAACTCAGTTGATTCTTATGGTTGCTAGAATTCGTTGCAACCCGAAGAAAACGACTCACACTTAAGTCCCAGTGAGACCAATAGAGCAAGTTACTTTTTCTAGGCAGGTATGTGTTCGGGTATTTATTGATATAACCCCCACCCCCAAAGTGCATGACGTGCCCG
>NW_015260351.1:0-445 GCF_001447785.1 Gekko japonicus
TGAGAGTGAGGGAGACGAGGTTTTCAAGAAAGCCACTGGTGCCTAGAATAGAGAAGAAGAGGATCCTTTTGAATCCCATTGATTTGCAAAGGAGAGGTTAACATTTCATCTTCTAGTTCGCATTAGGGAGGGAAACCAGAAGAAGAGAGCACAATGTGAGGCTATTCACAGTTCTGGGAAGTAGAAAGGGACCTTTTAAAAGGCATTTCATGCACATTTTAATAATTAAAAAAACTCTGATGCCTTAAACCAGCTGGAAAAAATAGACATTAAAAAAACAAGTGTAAAACATCATACTGGCATAAAAGAATAATCTGCATCTAGATTTTTGGGGGAAAAACGAATTCAGGGAGGGTTGCTGTGAGACTCCTCAAACATTAAAGAGCCTTGGCATGTACAGGTACAAGAGAGATGATTAGTGATGGAAAGTGCTGTCAAGTTGCAG
>NW_015260352.1:0-445 GCF_001447785.1 Gekko japonicus
TAGTGTTTAGAGTGTTGTGTAAGGATTGGGGAGACCTGAGTTCGAGTGCCCACGCAGCCATTACCATTACACTGACTGGGTTGCTAGTTGCACTTTCTTCGCCCCGCCTGCCTCATCAGGATGCAAGAATCTTGAGTGCCGCCCTGAGCCCTTAGAGAAAAGGCAAGATGGAAATATACAGCCAGAAGATTCAAGTTTAAAGGAGCTTTTGCCTGCAGTGGGCTCACCAGGCAGCAGTTATAGAGACCTGAGCTGAGACTGTGTAGAAAAGGACAGTTTATTACAATTTGGAATAACATCTGCATAGCAGAACCGTACATATAAATATCTCTGACTTTGGAAGCATATGTTTTCTTTCCCCAAAAAGATCACACACAAGGCAGTCCATGCGGAGTCGTCACCGCAGTTGGGAAGGATCCCTCTTGTCTGGGAGACGGTATACTTG
>NW_015260353.1:0-445 GCF_001447785.1 Gekko japonicus
CAATAACTATTTCCCCTCTACATAACAGATTTTAGACTGTCACTCTCTGTTTCTTTCTCCTCTCCTCTTTTCCATTTGAACACGATGCTGATAGAAAGATTGGATTGACTTTTGTGGCAAAATAATAAAGCTGATCTTTCAAACCATCATCAGGGTAAGCTTGTTGGTGCTATTGAATTGTTTGTTCTCCAACAATCAGCACAACTGATTGCCCAAGAGGACAGCAAGATCAGTGCTGCTCTAACTGACTGTCTCATCCTGGCAGAATATGCCAAACAGATGAAACATAAACACTCTGGGGATACTGGCCTGTATTCAGAGGTGATTCCCATCAGTGATGGAATGGAACTTCTTTGTCTCCTGTGTCCCGCTTCCACCCAAAATGGTGCTCCACAGGCTCAACTACAGCTTGAGAAGGGAAAGCGGGGTCTGCCATGGAAAGGGG
>NW_015260354.1:0-445 GCF_001447785.1 Gekko japonicus
ATTGTTTACTTTGGTCCTGAGAGGAAAATTATGGGCCAGACTCCTCCAAGCAGTCGATCTATATTTTTTAGTTGTAAGAACTGAAATTCTTCCAGGCAAATATGGGTCAGGTGATCTGGTAAACTCAAATAATCGAATTGTATTAATAGTGTTTTCAGTTGTACCCTTTCAGCAGTGTGGACTATTATCACTTGATCACTGAAAGGATCCTGATAATGGAATTTGCTTCCTATGTCTGAGCTCATTTTCAAGTAGCCCTTTAGCTATGAGACAGGCTTGCTATCACCCTTGGCTCCACAAATTATTCATCAGTGTTTATTTTTTGTACAATATGTTTTTAGATATTTATACACTACTTTTCTCCCCAGTGGGAACTCAGAGAGGCTTACAGTCTCTCTCTCCTCATCACAATTTTATCTTCGCAACAGCCACCCTATCTGGTAGG
>NW_015260355.1:0-445 GCF_001447785.1 Gekko japonicus
TCAGCATCTTAACCTCTGAGACACTGCTGCCCCTAAATATACCATATATACCTATATAAATGAATTTGCTTTGCCTGGGGCCCTCTTTTTTGTCCTAAATGTTACCTGCTGCTTGGGGGGGCATTTAATGATAATGTTGCATGTTTTGTGGTCAGTCATAGATTAGAAATTAAGAACCACTATCTTCAATTCAAAGGAGCAGTTTACTTGTGTTAATTAATTGCTTCATTTTTAGTCTGCTTTCTTTACAAATCCCTCTTACACATTCTGTGGAACTATACTAGTGGTGGGAGGCTTCCTAATCTTGCCGGGTACTTTATTACACCAAATGGGGGTCATCACCACTGAGAATACTCAGGCATAGTCAGCTGCTGATCTAATCGGTTTGTAAAGCAGCACCTTCAAAAGGCCTTGGGCAGATGAATGAAGCTGTCACAGTTGGGCA
>NW_015260356.1:0-445 GCF_001447785.1 Gekko japonicus
AGGGGGTTGGACTAGGTGGCCTGTATGAGGATAGATGAGTTTGGACTTGTAGATTGAGTAGAAGAGTCTATAAATTGCACCAAGATAGATTGCTTGGAAATGAGGTTCCATATACAGAATCAGATTTAGTTAATCCTCCCTAGTCGTGGACTAAACAGAACTATAAGGCTGAAATCCCATGAGACATTTCAAACACTTTCACTCTGTTCTCCAGCTGTTCTTGTGCATTTACAAAGCATTTTAACAAGTGCTTCCACTGGATGCTGAATCAATGGATGACTGTACAGGAAGACTGATTTACAATCACATTTCAAGCATCCTGTGCTATACAATGCGTGTTAGATTTTGGTCTAAGGTGTTTGATTGGCTCCAGATGTCATAAGTTACTGAGCTGCATTTGGAATGGCTCTTAATGAGTTCTGTTGACTAGCCTGATATGCTTCCT
>NW_015260357.1:0-445 GCF_001447785.1 Gekko japonicus
AAACTGAAACCGAAAGTCAGGCAGGTTGTCGCGTGAGTGAGACAAAAGCTAGGAGTTTTTCTTGGGTGTTAATCTCTTCCACCGGTTTGAAGGACGATCGTTCCTCCCGACGTCTTGATCTGTTGGCTGTTCTGGTGGGAGCGGTAAGTTGAGATCTTGAAGAAGCTGAAGCCCAGCGTCGTAGTCTGCTATCAGTCTGGTGGTTCCTTGGTGGGAGACAAGGAGCTTGTAGTATGCAGACCATCGGTATTTTATGTTCGCAGCAATCAGCGCAGAGGTTATTGGTTTTAGTTGTTTTCGTTTCTGTAGTGTCTCCGAGGAAAGGTCTTGTAAAACTGAGATCTTTGAGCCCTTGTACTGCAGCGATCCTTGTGCGCGCGCAGTTTCAATGATCGCCATCTTGGCCCGGGAATCAGAGAACTTGGCAATGACGTCTCTCGGGGTT
>NW_015260358.1:0-444 GCF_001447785.1 Gekko japonicus
GTGTGTGTGTGAGAGAGAGAGTTTGTACATTGTCTTTGGAAAAAGGAAGGGCAACATCAGCTAAGGAAACCAAATATAATTCAAAGCATAAAATGTATTTTTTTGTGGTGGGGGGGAATCTGCAATGATTTTAGAAACTTTTGTGTGTGACAGTTTGTTTCACCTCCTGTGTGTTCAGAGTTGCACTTTAGGTTAATTTACAAGAAGCAGGGGGTTCAAGAAGAGGCTAAACTCAAAGGCAGGGCTGGTCATGCATGCAGAGCTGTGGAGGGCTGAAGGATCAGTGCCCAAATGGAAACTGGGCTTGAGGAGAAAAGGAGTCCAGATACAGCTGGGGTTGCTACTTGGCAGCTCCTATGTTCAGCAGAGCTGTATGCCAAGAGAATCAGGCTGGGGAAAGATCCTGCCTCAAGCCACTGGCTTTTGCCCACTTCTAAGCACCTG
>NW_015260359.1:0-445 GCF_001447785.1 Gekko japonicus
CACAGCTTAGAGGGAACATTGGACCCGGCTGGCTTTTCGTGAACTTGGTTAATTCAAGACCAGGGACAGCAGAGCTGCTGCTTGGGTATCTGGTTACTGGTTGCCATTGTCAACTATGGGAGTGAGAATTAAAAAGCCGCGGGCAGGATGAGCCTTGCTCGGGAGGGCTGAAGTCGCTTGATGTCTTGCCAGATGAGTGTGATTGATCGGGGGGATGGCTTTGTTTGCTTTCCAGTATGTTCAAGCAGATGCTCCTACCAATAAAACGCTGGCCGGGCTCGTGGTGCAGCTGCTGCAGTTCCAGGAAGATGCCTTTGGGAAACATGTTGCCAATCCTGCCTTCACAAAGTTCCCTGTGAGTATTGGACGCACTCTCGGGGTGATTTTCCGGCTGATGCATCTGCAGCACGCTCTGTCTGAACAAGAGGGTGCGGCAGCTGTTTCC
>NW_015260360.1:0-444 GCF_001447785.1 Gekko japonicus
CAGCAGATGAGCATGAAGGATATGATGCTGGGTATTCCTTTCAGCTCTCTGGGCCCCAGGAGTGGTAAAGGCTGGGGCAGTTTTCCACAAGTGGAGAAATAGATTCAACACCCAGTTAAATCTAAGTAATCAACAGCACTCATTAAGTAATTGCTGCTTCACACCAGAGTGCTCTCAATCATGTTGGGAAAGCATTACAAGGATCATTAGCATTTGGAAAGACATGAGCAACTTTACCAGTGGTGGCTAGCACCACATGAAGCAAGTGCTACGTGCAATATTAATAAACATTTACACATGGCATTTCAAAGCACTTCACAAGCATTCTACCCAATTTAGGCACTGTTACTAAAAATCAGGCTAAAAATAGTTTCAATAAACAGCAGTACAATCCTAATCAGAATTAAGACTCTTGAGCCCATTGATTTCAGTGGGTTTAGAAGG
>NW_015260361.1:0-444 GCF_001447785.1 Gekko japonicus
GCTCAAAAATGTTGGGGGCCACTGGGCTAGACATTCTCCGTAATGGACAAAACAAGGTTCTTAACAAAAGAGCATGGTGAGGAAATTGAAGGATCAGGTTGCGGTTGCGCTGGGCTTCTAGTGCAGTTGTTTGACCATGCAGATTGGCCCATTGTTTGCCATTTCTCCAGTTTCAGGCTTGACAAGTTTCTTCCAATAAAGGATGTACAAATTCAGTCAGCTTCTGACACTTATTAGTCTGTGCCCGAAGTTGACAGCAGAGATGGAGCAGAGAATTTGATTAGTTAGATCCTAGGGATTACAGTTATGTGTGCCTCATTTATCCTGAACTATTTTGATCCCCATTCAGTGTTTGTTATATGCTCATGCGGCTGTCAGACTTTTTTCTTTACAGGGATGACTATTTATTTGTGGAATGAGTATCATTGGAAATGATTGCCTGCA
>NW_015260362.1:0-444 GCF_001447785.1 Gekko japonicus
ACCAATAAACCAGCGAGCCAACTCTCTGAACTGATACAAGGCACGTTCATATGGCCACTCATCCCCAGATCTGCTGATACCCCAATGTCCATTCCGCTGCCATTGTAACAAAAAAAAAGGAAGCTTTCCCTTCTCCCTGTGACTCTCCGGGTCTCATTTTAGGTGCAGCACTCTTCCTCCAGGCTCTCCCCAATTTCTTCTTCCTTGCTGCTACTGCCCGAGCTGGGCTTCAGGAAGAGAAGGGGTCAGGGCTGGAGAGCACTCCTCAATGGCAGGTGAAACTGCAGAACGAATTTGGCGCCAGTGTAAAAGTCTCACGCCAAGCTCTCTGCAAAACACGCATCCTTGCACGCAACTACGTAAGTATCCCCTTATTTCTTCTGTGTCCCCCTCCCCCGACAGTGTGTGTCCCATGTGTACAATCTGTGTACAGTGTACACTTGG
>NW_015260363.1:0-444 GCF_001447785.1 Gekko japonicus
CCTCCCCTGCTAGCGGCTTCCTTTTCATTTTAAGTGTTTCTGGGATATGCCAGTCATTGAAATGCTAACAGCGGTGTTTGACACTCCCACCGCACAGGCCAGAGCTGTCTTTTGTTAATTTCCCTCTGTCCTTTGGTTCCTCGTCCTTAATCTTTTCCAACTGGGATTAAATTACTTGGGTCTTCCTTTCAGGACTGAATTGCTCCCCCCCCCCCTTGGTTATGCTGCCCTCTGAACAGCAGCCAATGTCCTTCTGCCCTCAGGGAACAGATGTGGGGCCTTTCAGTGTGTCTGCCCATGGGAGGGAGTCCTTGAAGTGAGGACCATCTCCTCTCTCTGCCAGCACCTCCTAGGCAGATTTACTCCAGCCTAAGACCATCCATTGGACTGTTGTTGATATAAGTGGTCATTCCCATTTTTTTTTTTTGAAGAAGGGTTGGTTTT
>NW_015260364.1:0-444 GCF_001447785.1 Gekko japonicus
TTTTTTATGTCCACTGTAAAACCTTAATAGTCAGTCCATTTAGTCTGGAGCTGTGATAATTTGCCAACGGGATGCAGCCCCAATTCTTGATCCCCAGAATAAATTTACATTACAATGTAAACCTTCTTTCACTTACATTTTTTGTTTAAAAAAACCTAATTAAAAGTTTTCAACTTTATCTTTCTTTGTATTGCTGTTCCTAAAACAGAACCCGCACAGTGCCTCTCCAACAGCCATGAGAATTACAATTTATTGTAGCACTGTGGCTCAATGGTAGGACACACGCTTAGCAAGCAGAAGGTCCCAAGCCATGTGCTTGCACATTCGTACCATGAAGGGTGCAGTGATCTTATTGGATGAAGGGCAGTATTAAAATGCAACAGAGAAATAAGTTTAATCCCCACCATCTTCATTTAACAGGCCTCAGGTAGTAGTAGTGGTAGC
>NW_015260365.1:0-445 GCF_001447785.1 Gekko japonicus
ATAAAATAAAACACATTAAGAAAACATAAAAACCTGTAATTTAAAATCACCTCTCAGGACTGCTAGTAAACTTCGCCAATTTTGGTCCTAAATAAAACCCTCTTCAACTGCCTCCTAAAATCAAAAGAAAGGGGGCCAGGGTCATTTCCCTGGGCAAGTGGTGTCAGCAGTTGGAACGGGGTGCTCCAGCTAGCCATCAATTCTGTCGAGTGCTTTCACCCTGACTTGGATAGCCAGGGCTAGCCCGATCTCATCAGATCTCAGAATTTAAGCAGACGGATGGGAGACTCCCACCCCTGAAGGTCTCTTGCCTCGAAAACCCTAGTGGATCACCATAAGTTGGCTCTGACATGATGGGGGGGGGGGAAGAGTGCTGTCAGAAATTGCCTCCTGTCTCTATGGCCAGGTCAGATGTTTGTTTCCATCTTCCTCTCTTCCTTCCCTG
>NW_015260366.1:0-444 GCF_001447785.1 Gekko japonicus
GTGGTTGGGGTCCTGGGGGAGGCCGACTACGAAACCCGATGGCAAGACAGGTCTTCAATGAATCAGGAACAAGAAGGGAAATGCGCGCTTTGAACCTGTAAAAATCCGAGCTCGGGCCACAAATACGAATATCAGGCTTGAGTAGTATGTTGTGGTGGTTCTTTTACACCAACCCCTGGGAACAGTAATCGGTGAGTATTACTGAAGGGGAAGGTAGGCATCTTTGACCTGAGACTTAAATGATTGGTGTGTGTGTGTGTCTGAAAGGGGCAAAACATTGTGCCCAGTGAGTGCGGAGTCTTTTTATCTGCATTTCCAGATACCGTGAGGGAGCTGACCGTGATGGAACAAGCGATTGTAAGTTAAAATTTGTTGTGTGTGATAAGTCTCGAAGGAAGATAGGATGAGGGGGAAAGAAATCCAGGCCTGGTAAAATAAAGAACT
>NW_015260367.1:0-444 GCF_001447785.1 Gekko japonicus
GGAGCCAGCCTTGAGCGAGGGCGTAGAGATGATGAATTACTTAGCATTAGAGATACAGAAGAAAGGAGAGTCACAGTTTAGAACTGTGGTCTTCCATCCATGGCTCTGGAAACCTCAGGTCACAGAGGCTGAGCTGCAAGCTCCTATAGAATAGCCACTTTTCTTTTTGCTTTTTGGGGGGGAAGGACCTGCTACTGAGGAGCATGTGTGAGGGACCTCATCTCCTGGCTTTCTTTTCCTGCAAGCTGAAAGAAATGGCAGCTTGGCCAGATAAAGCCATTCAGTGGTGGAGAGGGTTCTCCCTTTGTACATCTCCTAGTTGCTTGGCTTGTGTTCCAGGTTCTCTTGACCTGCTGTCCAGTGTCCAGGCCTTGACACTGTAAGATTGTAATTCTGATCCCACCTCTTCTTGGCATATGTCTGTGATGTCACAAGGCTTCCAAG
>NW_015260368.1:0-444 GCF_001447785.1 Gekko japonicus
CTAGGTACTGGTGTACAGTTTTGTTTTTACTTGCTATTAAAGTGCCTAGAAGCAGATTCACTGTAAGAAAGCTCATGCAGACAGAGAGATGAGGTCTAATAGAAAAACAAAATCCTCAGGGCAAAGACCAGGAAGAAAAACAGTGTGAAACTCACTTAATATATATGGGGGTAATATGGAAAACTGAATACAGATCAGATTAACAGTACTTTCTGATCTCTGTAGAATCTGCCCTCAAAAGACTCCCCACGCATTTCAGTGGAAGGAGATACTGTATGCTTTCAGAATTATGCATATGTGGATATAATTTTTCCACTGAAATGAATGTGGAAGGACATACATGTAGAAACATTACAAATCTTATAGCTTTTCCTCCTGGGTGCGTAGCAGTGCACTCCTATGCAGAGTTAATCATGAATGGAGTTCAATTGGTTTAGAATGGAG
>NW_015260369.1:0-444 GCF_001447785.1 Gekko japonicus
TAGTACAGAACACCCAGCCCAGCTACCATAGGGTGCTAAGGAGCATCTACATATCACACCCCTAATTGGACGCTCCATTGGTTACAGATCAGTTACCGGCTGCCTTTCAAGGGACTCACTGTCACCTACAAAGCCCTTTGTGGCCTTGGCCCCTCATATCTGTGGGACTGCCTCTCCTGTGATGTCCCACTGCAACAGCTCAGCTCACCTGAACACAGCCTTCTGCAGGTGCCAGCTTTCTCAACAGGTAAAATTGGCAGCTTCCTGTTCATGCCCATTCTCTGTGGTGGTTCCTACATTATGGAACAGTCTGCCCAAGGCTATCGGGAAGGCCATTTCATGGCAGACTCGTTACAGTGGTCAAGTCTTAGTGGATCCATGTTCTCACAATTAAAAAAGAAAAAGAAATTAGCTTTTTCAATTTTTGTGTTTTTCATTCTTTCT
>NW_015260370.1:0-444 GCF_001447785.1 Gekko japonicus
GGTTGCCTTGACAATTAATGTCTTGGCACTGGATTGCCAGGCCCACAGACTGCTCCCATGGACCACCTTAAAAAAACCCCACAGTCTGTCGACAGTCCATGGAAAACATAAATGCACAAACTGGGCAAATGGTCCAAGAACCTGCCCCCAGTCCATGAAAAAATTAGGTCAGTGAGCTAGTCCATGCCCATCCCTCTTACACCTTGCCTATATTTATTTTTATAAAAATAAAGAGCTGGGATCCCAGAATATACTTCTGCTGTAACCAAGGCCTTGGGCATGCTCACTGAATCTTTTGCCTATTCCCCCTTTAACAGAAATCCTTAGCTGCATTTTATCATATCTCATATCTCAAACACTTTCTTTGAACTTATCCCTGAGTTACAGCTAAAAGGCAGAAACAGGCTTACTAAATGGCACTGGCAATGCCCAAAGATATCCTAA
>NW_015260371.1:0-444 GCF_001447785.1 Gekko japonicus
CAGCCATTTTGTGGCTGCGCCCACCCTGTCCTGTCAGAATTACAAATGTGACCCTAGGCTGAAAAAGGATGGGGACCCCTGTGATAATAGACTGTTCAAGTGGAGGTCCTCGTTGGGCGACTATCCGATGAACGAGCGAAAGCTCCCTTCACAAATGTCCGCCGGGACTGCAGGTGAGTTGTCGCCAGCATTCCGTGTGAGAATCTGGGACGAAGGTGCCACGCGTGGCAATACAGTTTGGTTGCTGCCACCTGATGAGGGTAGAACCGGGACGTGTGGGTCGGCAGACTGGTACAGCGTGAAGCCCATGAAGGTAGTGGGATCAGCAAGTAGGTGCTGAACACCTGTGAGGTTTTAGGGAGCAGGAAGCTTGGGTGAGAATCCTGCTGGCACGCTTGCTTCAGTGTGCTCTTTATTTATTTAATTTTACTTCATTTATACACT
>NW_015260372.1:0-444 GCF_001447785.1 Gekko japonicus
CCTGTGCAAGCTAGAGGCATGAAACTTGCTGTGGACCTTCTGGGATACATGGAAGCAGGCAGGACTGTCACTGACACTGTTGCAGGTCAGTTGCCTTCAAGTCAGGCCCACCCTCTCTCAGATGATTGGATGACCACAGGGTCAACCTGCACAGTTGCGGGTGGTTGTGTCATCTCCCTGGGCCACCCTCCCACCACAGACATGGTGACTGTGGGGCTGGCTAACTTGGGCCTGGGAGCCACCCGCACAGTTGTGGGTGGTCGTGTCTCCCTAGGCCCACCCTCCCTCTACAGACAATATGATCACAGGGAAGGGCCAGCCTGCTCACTGTGCCGAGGAGCCACACCTAGGCCCAACCTCCCTCAGCAGATACGGTGACTGTGGGGCAGGCCAACCCGAGGAAGCCTCAGCTGCACAGTTGTGGGTGGCCATGTCTCCCCAGGA
>NW_015260373.1:0-444 GCF_001447785.1 Gekko japonicus
CCTAATCTGAGGTTTAAGAGGTCCTTGTGGATGCTGGCATTTTGTTGTATATCAAAAATTCTTGCTTTTTCAATAGCATCCCCTTCCACAGCAATATTATAGATTGCAACATTATGCTGTCCCAGCAGGCACACCAGGAACTTCATTGCTAGGAATTTAATGTATGATTCAGAATAACCACAGTGCTCTGGAACAAATTTTATGGGCTAAAAGAAAAACTGAATGCACTGGAAATCTGCATTCATTACTCATTGAAACCATCATGACTTAACTCTATCATCCCATTAAATAAACAGGGAATGGTGACAGCACATATAACCCCTGTGTCTGAATAAGATATGTAAATGGCAGATTATCTATTATAGTTGACTGCACAATGTACTTTCAATGGAAGTTCTGTGCCCTATCATTGCAAATGACCAGTGCTGCTATTTCTAATTTTTT
>NW_015260374.1:0-444 GCF_001447785.1 Gekko japonicus
TTAGAGTCCGCGCACTCAACCGCTACACCGAACTGGCTCGTGTAGTATAGTGTAGTGTAGTGCTCGTGACCAACTGAGCAAGACCCCGTTCATCTTAAGATGTTCCGCTTATCCAAGAAGGAAAGGCAGCCCCCGATCCACGCCTTGACGGCCAAACTGGGGTCCGTTACTCCAGGGTAACTCGGTTAAAAGGACAAAAGGACGGGCCCGTAGGATGACACGGTCCAGGGCAGAAGCCCTGAGTGGCGAGACACTCTGCGAGTTTCTAACCCCAAATGAAAAAGAGGAGTGGAACATGCAACGGGCAACGGATCCTGGTGCGCACACGCAAACGCAGAGCGCTGAATCGGACTGATCTACGACTGGACAGAGCCCACAGCTCAAAAGCTGAATGCTTATCCTGCATCTCCAAAGGAACTGGGGGCGGGAAGGGGGCCAGTCCCC
>NW_015260375.1:0-444 GCF_001447785.1 Gekko japonicus
CAGGGTATAAAAACCTCTTCTTCTTCTACATAATTGTCTTGCTTTTTTCAATAACCAGGTTTCATTATTTCTTCAGATATTACATTATTTCTGTGTTTTGTTCTGATTCTCCTAGACTAAAATGACATCACTTGAAATTGCTTTTTCATGACTGTAACAGTACCAGCGCAGTTTGATTTTATGTAGAGAGGTGTGTTTGGGTAGAGCTTTTGTACGATTAGCTAAATGGTGAATGTCAGTACTTTATCGGTATGACGTTGCATACCAGAAGCAGCTGTGTGAATTTCCTTGTACTGTGGAGAACAGTACAAACGGCTGCTTGTTTTCTGGAATGCTGAACCACCCAGCTAGGAGTTAAGCACAGCGCAAGAGAATGTGACAGGCAGGTACACTAGGTTTGTGGTTGCAGTGTCCATGTATACCAGTTTGGTGTAGTGGTTAAGT
>NW_015260376.1:0-444 GCF_001447785.1 Gekko japonicus
GTGTGGTTTCCAACAAGTTGCTTCAGGAGCTTGCAGGCTGCTGCATGGGAACTCCTGCATCACCTAGCAAACCCAAGAAAAGATCCCAAACGGATCTGCTCGTGGCCTCTTTTCCCTTTCGAAAAGCTTTTGTTCTGTAGGATTTTTCTCTGTGCCTCTCTGCTGCCCTTGGTAATCCATACTCTATTCTAGGACAGCGCAAGACATGGTAATATGCTGGGAAAGGGAATAACTGGGGCTATTTTTCATTACTCAGCAGTTGGCAGTGCCTGGTCTAGTGTATGGCCAGTTCTTCCTGAGACAGCGGAACCTCAGGGCCAGACTCCAAGGCGCGGTGGGCGCAGGTCCACCCCATGGCCGCCAACACCATTTTAGAAGCATTTGCTGTTCTCTAATCATTGCCTCGAGGCCCTGATTCAGACTGGGTGCGTGGCGGCCCCAGGA
>NW_015260377.1:0-444 GCF_001447785.1 Gekko japonicus
CTGTTTGTAGTCTCTCTTCTGTAGCCAAAAGTGCAATAACAATTACACAACAGAAAAAGTATGACCTGTAGTTCAGCACCATGGACAAGATATAATATAAAGCCTCTGTTGAATTCCATGGTATACTTGGCCTACCACATATTCAGTGGAATGGGAACTTCTCAACTTTCCCTGTTCCACCGCAGTCCAAAATGCTCTCCAAAACCCTGCTCCTGGAGGATGGGGGGGGGACACCCCCCCAGAACAGCACAAGGGAGGATTCAGCAAAAAGCACTCCTGCTTCTGTGAGTGGCAATCTAATCTTGGATTCCACCCAATGTTCCTATACATTTTTCATTTATGTCTATAGGCTTGATCTGTCTGTATAGCCAGGGCTAGTTGCAGGTTGTGGAGGGCTCTGGGAAGAGAGGGCCCAGGGGCTCCCTCCTCTCCTCAGCCTACCAT
>NW_015260378.1:0-444 GCF_001447785.1 Gekko japonicus
AGAAGGGGGCGGGAGCCTCTCAAGCAGTTACCAGTCATCTTCAGCTCTGCCAATGTATGAACTGCAACGGCATGAAGTACAATTGGGACATTTGGCTTTGCAAGATGTTCAGGAAAGGACAATTAAGAGAGGGTGTGTTTTTTTTAAAAAGCTGGTATCAATAAGAGACATTGTCAGATATTTGAACTTACTGTTTTGTACTAAAAACTTGGCTGATGGACCTTGAGGTGCATTTGAAAGCCTGAAACAGAGGACAGACAGAGAAGTTAGTTCTATCTTCTTGCAGTTATCAACTGGCCTTTGGTGCAATGTGGTAGCCATATGAAATGCTGTATCCTTTCACAAAAAGGCTTAACACACACACACACATATACACACACACAACTCCCAGCAGCCAACGGGGACCTATAAGGCGGGATGGCAAATAAGCACTAAACTGATGTC
>NW_015260379.1:0-444 GCF_001447785.1 Gekko japonicus
TATATATATAACATTTCTTCATTATAATCTTTATCTAATGAAATCAGTATTGATTAGTAATTTCAGTTTTAATTTTGTTAATATTTCACTCACTATCTCCTCATCAAAACATTTTTTCCATAAATCAAAGTAGAAAGGCAAAGGCAAATCAATACTTGGCTCAACAGCCATGAATGCTTTTTCTGAAAATAAAAAGGATAAAATGGAGGAGTGGGGAACAATGCAGTAAGCCACTTTGAGAGGGTTTTTTAAAGAGAAAAGCCAGAAATAAGTACCTAAATAAATAAGTCAGAATTTAGACCTAATATCCTCATGGAAGGAGTATGCACAATAGAAGCAGAACTATGAAGTCATCGAGGTCACAGAGTCAATAGGTTTTACCTGCATTAGTCCAGTATGAGAGTTACAACCCTCCTTGATCAATTTGCCCTTCATTGGCACCGG
>NW_015260380.1:0-444 GCF_001447785.1 Gekko japonicus
AACCACCTCTGTTGGTCTCTGGCCTTGAAGACCCTAGGGGTCACCACCACCACCACCATATCCAACACACTCAATGACTGCAAAATCTTAAGACGCCTTGCACGGGTGAATGAACCGATGCAAAGAAACGAAACAGTGCAGCTCAAATTTTCCATTATCGCTTTACATTCCTCTGGACAGGAGGAAATTCACAAGTTCAGCTTCAGGTTGTCGGGTTACAAGCAAGGAGGCCAACTCCCTGCCTGTGTCAAGGATTAGGCCCACAAAGGACAAATTAAACACAACTAGGTATCAGACAGATAAGAACAGGCAGCCGATGCAACCGAAGGTGAGACCAGTGGAATTTCGTTCGTGAGCTTCGGCTACAGCAATTTCACTCTGGGCGAGAATAAGGGGAGAGTTTATCTGTTTGCGAGTAAGGGGAGAGTTTATTGGGGGGGGGGG
>NW_015260381.1:0-444 GCF_001447785.1 Gekko japonicus
TTTATTTCAATGGCATGTGTACTGAGCAGTGACCAATATGTACTGCCCAGATGAGATTGTAGGATTTCAGCAAATAGATGCCGTAGCATATTTTAGATGAACAATTTAATTCTCAGTGCAGTTTTGTTATATAGAAATTTCCTACATGCAATCTGATCCATAGAAAGAGGCCTTGCCTTTTAAACCTTTATTGAGATGTATATTATTGAGGGAGCCACTTTGTTTTGTAATAATTTAACACATGAGCTGGATATTCCATCTCAACACCCATTCACATGTTTTCTCTCCTTAAGACAATGCACTATGGATACTCTCTGCATATTATTGAGAGTCAGCATGGTGTATTCCGATTGTAGATTGCATTATCTCTTTGTGGAGGGAAAGGGAGCTTGGCCACCCTTTCATCAAGTAAAAAGCAGCACAGCTGGGTTGAGCCCAAGATGA
>NW_015260382.1:0-444 GCF_001447785.1 Gekko japonicus
CTCAGTTGTGTCCCACAAGTTCTCGATGCTGTGAAATGAATTGTGATTCTGCATTTGCATGGCATTTGAATAGCCCTTCCTTTAGCTCATTCTATAATAAACAACTTGTGTGCCCACAAGGAATGCTAAAACTGAACTATTAGAATGTAGTACAAGTGGAAGTTTCTGTGCCCGTTAATGAAATAAAGCATGTTCATTGTTCAATCTTAAGTGGCTAAAGTACCTCGAGACTGGTGAAGTAAAAAGCCATTTTCTCCTCCATTAATTGGCTCAATGGAGTCTGTTTATGGGATCTCTAAATAGGGATGCATTTAGCCTGCATAACAAGAGAACTCTAAACAAAGGGAAAGGTACTTTGTACTGTGAGACAGCAACCTATCTCAATTGCATCCTGATTCTGAGCATGGTTCCGAGTAGCTTTGTTAAGTGAAATCTTTTTAGTTC
>NW_015260383.1:0-444 GCF_001447785.1 Gekko japonicus
CTCCTTTTCTAAAATTTGTCTTTTCCTTTCAGCTGGCCAGCTGTGTGACCGAGGCCCCCCTGGCCTTCCAGGACCTCCAGGAGAGCAAGGGTTTCTGGGGGAGAGAGGCCAGAAAGGTATAGTTCCATAACACTGTTAATTCATGTCATGTAGATTCCCTCCATCAAAATGGCACAAGTTGGGATCAGTGTAAGCTCTCGGGATGTTTGTTGCTGGGATGTGATTCTGCATAGCTAGAACGTTTTTTCTGGCTGAGAACTTGGAGATCCATGACCAGTCAAAGCAGACGCTATTAGGTCTGGCTCACTGTGAGGCTGCTTTGTGTGTCTAGGTGGTTGACCGAAGTATCTTACAGGTTTACAGGATCTTGCAGGCTAAGAAGCAGGGAAGGATGTCTGTGTCACAGATTTATTTATTATTTATTTATTCTTTAAATTTGTATCC
>NW_015260384.1:0-445 GCF_001447785.1 Gekko japonicus
ATGGCGTGCCGTTTCGACAATGATCTTCTGAACAGGGATGTGTACATAAACGGTCTTTCAACAATTAATTTCTCTTGGTGACGTATTAGAAATATACTGTTGATTCACTTCATCATAAAGCTATGCTTACAGCTATGTTCTTCAATGGGCTATAATTGCTGAATGAACTGTTGAAAGACAGTTTATGGAACCAAATCCATGCTGTGCGCCACCACCAACCAGCCAGCCAGCCTCTCTCCTTTCCCACGGCACACAAATCACCCCTTCTTCAGACCCCGGTCACAAGAGCCCTGTCACCAGGGACTGCACCCAGTTTTGCCCCCGGGAGAGTTATTGGGGGGGTCCCTACATCCACGAAGAGAAAACCTGTCACTGGGAAAGGGAGTTCTGCTTTTGCCATGCCGGGGGTGGGGGGAGGAGAGAGGCAAGGAAAGTGCCTGGCAGG
>NW_015260385.1:0-444 GCF_001447785.1 Gekko japonicus
TAGCTTCCAAGCTCTGATGAGCTCAGGCTGGTCTGGGTTATTCAGGCTGCTGGCACTGCACCTGCTTGTCGATGAAACAACACTTATAGCATTATGGGTAATGCGCCACTTTGAGAACGTGTGTCACACTTCTCTGTCGAGGACGCACAAAATCCCTGCTCTCTCTGAAGAGAGGCTGCTCATGGCTGCGTCAAAGGTACGTGAGAGCTTCTGACCTGCAGTCCAGATGGAGAGATTTTGATTCAAGTGTTTCTTTTATATTCAGGAAGCGTTTCAGCCACACATGTGATGTTCTTCACAGAAACATTTCGGGAAGAGAGAAAGCGGCACGACGGCCGTCCATCGCGCCTGGTCCCTCTCCACAAGAAAATTTTTATGGAGTGTTAACTGCCTTTTGTACTGATGTCTGTGGCTGCGATCACCCACACTAAACAATCCACTTTC
>NW_015260386.1:0-444 GCF_001447785.1 Gekko japonicus
AGCTACAATTTAGGAGAATTCAAGGTTTGGAGAAAAACACGACCTTCCTCAAATAGTAAGAGCACAGACATTTGTGCGTGTCGCCTTAAGAATATGAAGGCAGGGTATCAATAATTCATACAGCGGTAGATCAGCCACTCTGCACATGCACAGAGGCCTCCTGGGCTCATGCGGTGCCACCTTGTTGTCACGCTATGTTAACCTCTACCCACAAGACTGGGACCTCCTACCTAGACCATGGCTGATCTCCCCCACCCTCTCCTCTATCCGGCACTGGACTGCCTGACACCATTCCATCAGGTTTAGAGATCTGTAGCCAGGCATCAAGATGAAATTCGGTGGCATCCTTAGCGATACCTCTTTCCCAGAAGTAGATGTCACTGGAATTAATTCACTGGTATCTGAAGAAGAGGAGTTGCGGTGGCTCAAGTGGATAAGACGCTG
>NW_015260387.1:0-445 GCF_001447785.1 Gekko japonicus
GCATCCTGTCTCACACAGTGGCCAACCTTGTTCTAAATATTCCCTTGTTCTAAACAATTGTGGCTTCTAGCTGTCTGTTCCTACTTTATTATTTGACTTAATGGCAAGTTTAGTGCCGTGGTATTTAACTCCCCTCCATCATTGCAGGAGGAGGGACTTCCCAGCTAGTAGCAAGAAATGAAATCCTTTTTAGATGAATAGGCCAAGTGCTGGTATTTTCTTACAAAACCTTTGGTGCATGCCCATCACTTCTAAATGTTTTCTTTTAAATGAATAAGTTTTTTTCTCTTTCTCTCTCTCTTCCCTGTTTCACTTGGCTTTTGTGGCCTATGAGACCTCATGTTGAAATATATCCTTTATAGAATGCAATAGAACCAAGATCATCAAGGTAGTAGGATGAACGAGTCCCGGAGATAAAGTCACTGTTCTTGTTTTCAGATGCAGA
>NW_015260388.1:0-444 GCF_001447785.1 Gekko japonicus
CACAACCCACTGAAAAGAAGATTGTGCTGAGAGCATGTGACTAGCCTATGGTCACCCAAGGTTTGTGGCTGTGGAAGATTTGAAACCAGGTCTCCCCAGTTTGTCCAGTTCTCTAGCTGCTACACTGTCGCTTACGGAATTCCATAAACCTCTCAGCTTTTCCCTGTGAGATTCAACAGAGCAAGAGGGCACATCAAGACACAGTCTACATAAATGGATATGCATCCAACCATCAGTGGACTTTGTGGAGTTGGACTGTCTCACTTTCCCCACCTGCTGCAGCCTACTGAGTCCCACCCCCTCAGTTTTATTATTGAGAATCAGAGGACGCATAGGATCTGCAGTGGAAGGGGGAAATTGGCAGAAATTGCTGCCCCTCTTACATAACTGAAAATACTGTTCGATTGGAGGAACTACACACTTCTTCAGATATGATGAAATGGA
>NW_015260389.1:0-444 GCF_001447785.1 Gekko japonicus
TTTAGAAGGATGAAATCTTAACCTCATGGTCAAGCACCTGCATGATCATGCATAGCACTGGAGTAATTTGGACTAGAATGCCCCTTAAGACTTTCCCACCCAATACTCGCACTTATAAGATCCTGTTCCACCTTCTCTTTTTAAAAAATGAAAGGGTCTGATACTGGGGCAACAGAACAGCAGACTCACATCACTGTATTTGGCACTGGCCCCATCTTATCCAAGGCTGAATCAAGATTCCAGTCGTTGAAGGCAGCATGGTAGGTACTAGCACCATGTATGTCTTGTAATGCACAGGAGATGCTTGCCACTTCTTGAAGGATACTGTGGATAACCAACCACTGTGTGGCCAAGATGGATAGGGAAGAGACCACCACATCTGTACAACCCTGACTTTCAACCATTCTAAGCCAACTAAGGGGCTTCTATAAGTTTCAAGACAAA
>NW_015260390.1:0-444 GCF_001447785.1 Gekko japonicus
ATTACATAGGGAGGCTAGATGCACTGCGGTCCAAGCAATAGGTATATTACTTACAGTGCAAAGTTATTCCAGTCTATATCTGTTTATCACAACAGAGTGCCTGCATAGGATTAAATGGTATGCAGAATACAAAAGTTTCAATCAAAATGATCAATGATCCCACCAGAGTGATGATGGGAGACCCCATACAACTGGAGTTTAATTGGTCAAGTAAGTTGAATAGGGTATATAACCCCCAAAAGAAAGACAATGACTTTTTGTAATGACCTAGCCATTCCCAAGTCTGACCATGCCAAATCTTTACACACCTGGACCCTCCTTTTAGTGAGTCAAGTCAATCCCATTATACCTTGCCCAAAGCAAGACTGTGCACTTAATCCATTGCTGGACAAAGTTTATCTATTACAGGACACTTAATCTTGAGCTGCGGTGGCTCAAGTGGTT
>NW_015260391.1:0-444 GCF_001447785.1 Gekko japonicus
CTCAGTTCTCACCCAAAGAAGTAGTCCAACTCATTTTAAGTCACACTATTGCCATGCAACAGCTTCAGTCTCTTAAAGGTTTGCACAGCAGAAGGACTGCCTTTATACAGCCAATTTGCACTCTGTTCCGGATATAGAAATGCTGCAAGGGCAGCCCAGACCTATGAAGTGAGTCCCAGCAAATTCAATGGGAGCTACTCCCAAGAACACACGTACAGCATTATAACTCCAATGTTGTGCTCCAAGCCAACAATATAATCACGGCCCCCAGAGTGGAATTTGTGCTCCAAGCCAACAACGTAATCAGTAATCTCATTTGCTTGTCTCTTCTATCTTCACTTTCTGAAGAAACTCAAGAACAAGGGTCGAGCCAAGCCCCAAAGCCAGACAGAGATCAGTAGACTTCCCTGGTTGCCTTTCCTATGCAGTCCTCCACACGAGTAT
>NW_015260392.1:0-444 GCF_001447785.1 Gekko japonicus
AATTTTTTCCAACCAGGTTAAATCTTTCCAGTTCCATTGTCTCAATAAGTTACCTATGGTCTGCATTGATTCCAAATAATAATCTATGAATAAGTTTTTTAAGTCTAAAGGAATCTTAACTCCTAAATATGCCCAAGTCTTATTTGTCCATTGATATGAAAAGTAAAGCTTGATAAAATCACTGGAAGTTTTAGAAAGGTTCATAGGATATAATATACGTTTTGCTTGATTTAATTGTAATCCCGAATACAGACCAAATTCTTTAATAATTGATTCTACAGCCAGAAGAGTTAACTGGGGTTTTGAAACATAGAGGACAAAATCGTCGGCAAAGAGACTTATTTTATAATTAGTCTGATTTAACTGAATTCCCTTTATTGTGTCTGTTTTGCGTATCATATTGGCCAAAGGCTCAATTGATAACACAAAAAGTAAAGGGAACAT
>NW_015260393.1:0-444 GCF_001447785.1 Gekko japonicus
TCCTGCAGGAAATGACCCCTGGTTATTTGGAGTTTCAGTTTCTTTCTTTAAAGTGCACGAAAGCAAGTGAAAAGTGGAACGGCATTAAAATAATACATACGAGAAGTTTTAGTTGTGTTGCGTGTCACTCTTTATTTACTAATCGAGCCTGACTGTCAAGAGTTTCAGGACTGAGCAATATTTCTTGCCCACTACTTTTCCGTAGCGGTGTTAAAAGAAGATGGACACCAAGTTGTTCTTGAAGAAACGCCAGATTGGAATGATGTACAGCTCATAGTGAATGGGGAGACTGTATTTCAGTGTAACATCAATGACCTGGATTTCGGTAAGTGCAAATGGAGAACAATGTGAATTAATGTCAAAAGGGGCTGTGTTCAGGGAATGCCTGAATCTGTAACAAATCAGCAAGACAGAAGAGACACAGAGACGTTGAGTTGGATCTTA
>NW_015260394.1:0-444 GCF_001447785.1 Gekko japonicus
AGTGCAGCCCGGTGAAGGCGCGTGGGGGCCTCACTAGCCAAAGTAATGGGTTTCGGAGTCAGCCAATCGGCATGAGCAGTGCCTGCCAGAGTATAACAGCTTGACGGGGCAAAATCCAAGCGCAGTTCGGGTCTCTGTCCAGACACTCTGAGAACTCTCCGTATGTGGGGACTGAACTAGGGGCCTTGAGTCCGACATACATGTGCTTTGTCTGTCTCTGAATGCGCCTATGCACTGCTCCATGAGCCTGGTGTCGAGGCTGCTGAGGAAGGCCTAATGCACTCCGCTGTGTCTCATTCCTGTGTCCTCTCATGGATGAGTGGTTAAAGAACTTGCCCCGAGTGCAGGAGCTGTGGGTTCTAATCCATCTCCTGCCTCCTGTTTTGCTGTTCCTCCACCTGTTGCTGGACAAACGGGGAACTTTGCCTTCTGGCCAGCTTCTCC
>NW_015260395.1:0-444 GCF_001447785.1 Gekko japonicus
CCCCCCCGAAAAAGACTGGAAGATGCATCTGATGGATTGTCATGGACATACTACTCTGAGAACTTCGGAGAACAATCTTCTTAACTAATGTCAGCTGCTTCAGATGCAGATTGTGGTTCAGCACAGTCAGCTCAGGACTCGGTCCAAGAAGCTCGCTTAGATCAGCATCACCAACTTGAACTAAGATTAGTTTCATCAGCACTTCTAGGTTTGGAAGGCAAGATCAGGGGTTTGTACATACACGTGGATAGCACGTTGACTACAGTTTACCTGATCTGTCAGAGCAGGATAAAGTTGGGGGCACCCCACAGCAATATCCTTAAATGGGCAGAGTTTTAGCTTAAGCTCGTAAGATCAAGGCCCCTGGCTGGAATTTCCAATGTGACGGCGAATGGGCTGCGTTGTCACAAACTCAAGTCACTCAAGAGTGGAGGCTAAATCCAT
>NW_015260396.1:0-444 GCF_001447785.1 Gekko japonicus
TTAAAGAGACACACACACAGTAAAACAAGTAATCATTACAGGCTGTTCTCCATACCAGTTTCTTTGTAGGAGACTCTTTTTGGGCTAATCCCCAGGGGTACGATTTCTTCAAAGACGCCGATCCGAAGGTCCGGGAAACAATGCGCTCCGCCTGTGCTGGTCTGAGACACAGGGAGAATCGACAGACGAGAGAATGTTATGAAATGATCCACGGTTGGTCTTTCGGACAATCAGAGTCGAAGGCTACCAGAAAGAGAGAGAGCTGCTTGCCTCTGCCAAAGAAGACTGATAGCAACTCTCCCGCAAACAGATGTGCTGTCTCTTCCAACACCTGTTTGACCAGAAGTAATGCTTGGAAAACAGAAGTCTATATTAACCAGAGGAAGCATGTTGGAGGCTATTTCAAATCACCTTTTTAAAATTAAACATTTTATTTAATGCCTT
>NW_015260397.1:0-444 GCF_001447785.1 Gekko japonicus
GACTTTCTTTTATATATATGGATGAAAGGGTGGGGTGGCATCAAATTCTAGGTGCCCATCAGTATTCTGAAATGAAAAGGCTTCAACAGTCTCTGTGCTTCAAAAACCACTAGGCATAGTGGTATCCAGTGAAATATGATTTATTAATCAAAAAGTGTAAATATTCTTCTAGAATCAGTATTTAGTGTATTTAGTGTTCTGTTCTTTTCTTAGAGGCAAGTTAAAGTAGGGATGTGAACCTGGAGGTGAAAAAACAGAATTTTTCAGATTCAGAATTCAGGAAGGGTTTCCGCACTGGTATTCCAGAGTATTCAGGTCCCCCATACAATTTTGGAAATTACCCCCCCCCAAATTCTGAAATTTCAGAATTTTGAAATTCTGAACTTTCAGGGGAGGGGACTGGAGTGCCTGTTTTTCAAGCAAATGACAACAAATTGTCATCCT
>NW_015260398.1:0-444 GCF_001447785.1 Gekko japonicus
ACTTGAGCCACCGCAGCTCCCATAAGGCAACTACTAGATGGCAAAAAAAAAACCCTCTCCAAAACAAACTATGTCCCTTTACCGGGGGTTGGGGTGGAGTGAGGGCATTGAGGAGCTATACCCCAGGAATAATTTTCAGGCATCCATTTAGGCAGGCCGTTGAGCGATTCCGCAGTGCCACTGCAAACCCACCACATTTTGAGAGGGTGCAGTTCTCTCTCAAGAATAGACAGATTTCTAGCTATTTCACTGGTTTGTTTCGAGGAGTAAAGAAGTAAACAGAATAGATCATAAAATTATGGGCATTTTAGTCTTCACTGAATATGATTCAATAACGAGAGTCTCTCTTTTTATCCTTCATCAGGGATCCCCAACATGGTGCCCACGGGTGGCTGGATGTCTGCTGACAGCTTCCCTGGCATCTGCCAAGTGATTTTTAGAAAG
>NW_015260399.1:0-444 GCF_001447785.1 Gekko japonicus
ATTGCACATAACTATTTCACATAAATTATTCTCACCTATGTACAAATACTGGGGTGAGCCACTGAGCCTGCACTGCTGAGGGCTTTCGACCCTCTGCCTTTCTGTTTGGGATCAGGCCACCTCCCCTGAGGCCTCCAAATGGGAAGTAGAAGTGGGGTTACACTACCCAAGTTGTCTTCCTTCCTGGGACTGGCTCCCTGTGTCTTGGCTGCCTCCATACTGCAGTCCTTCTTTTCCTCCTCAGCCAGGTGTTGTGCCTTCCCTTGTATGGGATTCCTTGGTCCCACCCCTCCTATCCTGTATCCATTCCTCTTCCCCTTGCTCCACCTGGCTATATAATAAAGGGAAGCCTTCCCTGCCTCTTCTCCCTGCTGCCTGTCTCCCTGACTTCCCCCTTCCCCTAAACAATATAGAAAAAAGTGATGAATTTAGGGCTGCCAAATC
>NW_015260400.1:0-444 GCF_001447785.1 Gekko japonicus
GGGCTCTGTGGCATTCTACCCTGCTGAGGGTCTTCCCCTCTCCAGATCCTACCCACCCCATGTCTCCACCTCCAAATCGCCAGGGATTTCCCAACCCCAGAGCTGGCAACCCGAAATTCAGAGAATCAGCAAGCTCAATTAAAGGAGAGGTATTGGAACGCCGGTTCCTTTACACACTGTCGTAACTGATGTGATCACCCATTATCTTGCAGGCTTCAGATCAGAGGGACATAAACGCCACTTGGAAAGGAGGGCTTTTATTTAAAAAGTGTGGGGGGGGAGACGAAGGGAGATGGAGGGAGGGGACCACTGGAGGCCCTCTTGTGGGAAGCAGAAGGAGATGTGATTAGCAGTGAGAAAGGTAAGACCTGGCCTTGGCTGCCAGTCTTGCAGAAAGTCAGCCTCTGTATCTGATAAGGAGGCTGCCTGTTGTGTCTCTGCATG
>NW_015260401.1:0-444 GCF_001447785.1 Gekko japonicus
TTGAAATCTGAGAATCCTGCCATGGTCTCACCATTTCTGAATGTGGAGCGGGAATTCTGGCAGCTCTCCCGAAATTTGCCATGCCTGTTGATTGATCTGCTTACTAGTCATGCTTGCACGAAAGTTGCAGACGTTCTGATGATGTTGACTTTTCTGATCCGTTTTCACCTTCCTGTTTCACTTCACCCAGTTCCACCAGAGATCATGAAGAGCCCTGGACAGAGAAAAGTGGGAGCTCCAGGGGACGGGATAAGCACAGCCACTCTCCTCTGCCACGCTCAAGGTGTTCCCCCGGTGGAATTCAGTTGGGTCAAGAAAGGGGTCGTTCTCGATCTCCAGAACCCCAGGTGAAAGTCCGCATCTCTCAAGATATATGGGAACAGAGAGTCTTAGCCTCTGGGATCTGGCACCCATATGCCCCAGCTCCCTCCCAGTTGACAGTTG
>NW_015260402.1:0-444 GCF_001447785.1 Gekko japonicus
CAGCACCTTCAGAGAGTGGACTCTCTGGAATCATATCCCTACAGAGCTCTCTTACCTTTCCAAACTCCATAGGGTTGCCGGGGGGGGGGAGGTTGACCACTTGAATGGCCCCCGACCCAACGGCCCAGATCCGGTCAGCAGGGGAAACCCTGCCCCCAAAGTGCCCAAGGCCGGCCGACATGCCCGGCGCGATGACGTCACCCGGGGGGACGCTCTGGCATTCAGCTTGAAAATTCTGTGGTATTGTAGAGTTTTCAAGCTGAATGCTAGAGTGTCCACCAGCAGTGTGCCTAGCATGATGACATCATTTCCAGGTCCCAGACCAGGACCAACCCCCCCCACACACACACACCGAAAAAGTTAAGGGACCTGGCAACCCTAAAACTTTGCCTTTTCCAGGCTCTGCTGCCCCAATTATCCAGAAATTTCCCAGCCCAGAGTTGG
>NW_015260403.1:0-444 GCF_001447785.1 Gekko japonicus
TATACATAACATTTGTAAAGCCATTTGAGATGCTGGGTTGAAAAGTGAAGCGAAATGAACCAGGTGTTCTAGGTGGGAATTAGCATCAAATGTCATGTGTTTCCAAATTTCAGTTTGCTGTGTGTTAGTTTTAGTGCATCAAAATAGGTAAGAAGGCAATTTGTACAGGAACAACTCTATAAAGGTCTATCAGAAGGGCTTTTCATTCAACACAGAGCCAGGTGTCAGTCCAATGAGACCAGATGTGAATAGCTTGGTCCAGGACAGGTAAAGTCTAGGACAGGTACATTACCAGAGGTTGTGACTATACCAGTTCAGTTCAAAAGCTGGCTTCTTGGTGCTTGGGTTAAAATTGTGGTTAACTCTTTTTTATCTGAGCAAAATAAGGAACTGGATCATAAAACTGATGTTAAAACTGATGCTTGTTTTTGTGTAAAATGGCAT
>NW_015260404.1:0-444 GCF_001447785.1 Gekko japonicus
AGCACACCAGGTGTATTTACACATGAAAATGTCCTGGAAATGGAGAGAAGCAGAGTTGATAAGTTCAGTCTTGGGTGGGGAATGAAGGCTATGGAGAGCCTTAAAGTAATAGTATACAAAAGTTGACCAAAAAAAAAAGTCTCCAAACCTACATGTAGGGCCATATGATTTTTGACTGCGTGTGCCTTTCAAGAACTAACCATCAGGGAGTCTTAGCTCCTCCTGGTTGGTCCAGATATTTCCACAAGGGGAGTGTCTGAGAACGAAGGCTTTTATTGTGCTTCAGGTCAGCGCCTCGTGAACTTTAGTTTGGCTCCATGGATCCTCAGGCTTCCAGTGCAAACAATCAGTATGCACTTGTAGATAACGGTAATATCCAAAGGCCGTACCCTTAAATCACAGATTAGCAGATTGCACAAAGGAATATGTGTAATGAAGAAAAAT
>NW_015260405.1:0-444 GCF_001447785.1 Gekko japonicus
AACCACTTTCAAGAGAAATAAAGATAAATAAAATTATGCTGGAAGTTAAATTGCTACAAATCTGTGGGATCTGAGCCCCATTAAACATAAATGCCCTTGTTTCTAAAGTCAGATGTGATTATTTATTTTACCAATGACCTACCTTCCTTAATACATCAACTCTATGAGCTTAGTATCTTGTATACTAAGGACTTCTGCTGGGTCCAGATTTATATCCAAGTACTGTAGAACTTAAGGTAAGCGGGGAGAAACACTCAAGCCTGGAAATTTTCCTTACCTGAAACCACCACTCTACATTTTGGACCTCACCACTGTACCCCACTACCAAACCAGTGAAGCTTCTATCCAACAGGTGACTCCTTTAATACTATGGAGATGGGAAGAGTGTTTCCTGTGGGGGATGGACCTCATATTCCTCAGGAGATCTTTGGACTCATTTTGACC
>NW_015260406.1:0-444 GCF_001447785.1 Gekko japonicus
ATAATGTGAGGGTAGCTGGTTAACGTTCCCCAATTGTTCAGGAAAAATAAGCCCAGGAGCTAGCCATTTTTAGTTAGTTAGTTAGTTCAGTTTATATCCCGCCCCGCCCCACAGGCAGGCTCAGAGCGGCTAACAACATATGATAAGAACGAGAAACGATCATTCATAAAGACATCAAATCATGTCATCTAAATGTGTTACTAAAATAATTCCTGGTGGCAGCTGCACAGTTCCTGAGTACAGTGCATGCTGCAATGATGTCAGGAAGGGCATGTTCCTCTCAAGGAACCAGGGTCAGCTGGTACTAACATGAAGTTGGTATAGGTATATACAGTGCCCTAGGCAATGAGGCAGATTGAGCAGATTGATCGAGTTTAGCAGGGAAGGCCGGTGTCATTTGGATACCATTCTTCGCATATTCCCAAAAGGAAGGGAAGAAGGTTT
>NW_015260407.1:0-444 GCF_001447785.1 Gekko japonicus
ACCACAGCTACCTTCCTCCTCCTCACTTGGCAGACCTCAGGAGGAGGTGGTGGAAGAGGGGAAGAAAGCATGGGTCCATTCCACTTAGTCCCTGCTCACCCTCATTTCCTGCTCGGCCACATGGCCTTGTTGGGTTTTTTGCATGGAGGCTGCCTTTCCCCCTCCCCTCCACAGCAGGAAGCAGGGAGACCTGGCAAGGGTGTGGGGGAATGCCTGCCAAGGTAAGGAGCTGGGGGCAAGCAGGAGGGGAGGGAGAGGGGCAGCCTTCCCTGCACTAACCTAATTAGCTCAGTGAAGTCAATTAGCCACCACACTAAGGTAATTAATAGAGCTGTTTAAATTAGCCACCTTGCTAAATGCACAAGTGATAGCACCACGTCGGAGGCACGCCCCCCCCCCCGAGAATTTCCTGGCTATGTGCCAGTACCACCAAAAGTGGAGCCA
>NW_015260408.1:0-444 GCF_001447785.1 Gekko japonicus
CAGCTTAGAGGGAACATTGGTTCAGACATCTAGTAATGACAGAGGACTGTACATCTGCCCATGACTAAGGAACAGTGTCAAGACACCACAACATGCTGTCTGTTAGAGATGAGACTCAATCAAGAATAAACACACGGCAGTGGGAACTGATCATCTACAGTCATACAGTAGTAGACAGGACAGCTAAGAAATTCTTAGCTCCAATCCTATCACATAGGCCTCATCCTCACTGAGATGGCAAACCTGGGCTGTACCATTTGAGACAGCTGAATGTGCCTTCATACAAAACAATTCCATCCACTCAGAAAACTAGCCAGTCAGCAAGAAGGGTCTTCCACCTGACTGGATAGTTTTCCTTGTGCATAGAATGTTCTTGCCATGTGGAAGAGCATCCAAGCGTGGGATTCTCACAGCTACACTCTGAAGTGGTACAGCCCAGGCACA
>NW_015260409.1:0-444 GCF_001447785.1 Gekko japonicus
TAACCACTTGAGCCACCGCATGTGTACCAGTCAGTTAACCACTGGTGTACTCATTCCTCTACTGAGGGCGAAAATATATGTTGGTGCACCAGAAACCTAATGCCTGAAAAGGCCCCCGTGTGCTCTCAAAGAGGAGCTCAGATTCCCAGGCCACCTGTAGGAATAGTGTGAAACAATCCTGTTTTTTTCCCATAATAGCACCAGACTGGTCTGATGCCCATTGGCTTCTCCCAACAGAAACTGACGATGCCATGCGCTCCTTTGCTGAGAAAGTCTTTGCTTCAGAGGTGAAAGATGAAGGTGGTCGACATGAAATCTCCCCCTTTGATGTGGAAGAAGTCTGCCCCATCTCCCACCATGAGATGCAGGAACATCTGATCAAGCAGGAGACTTCAAGTGACTCTGACAAACTGTAAAAATAGAGTGTGTGTGTGTGGGGGGGGG
>NW_015260410.1:0-444 GCF_001447785.1 Gekko japonicus
GACTGAACAACAACAACAACAAATAGAGCCGGGAATCCAGTGCGGTCAGGAGCCGCGCAGACTCTGTGTCCACGCACTGATGTGAGGGGACATCTGAAGTGCGGGCCGTTGAAGGGGGAGCGCTCGGGAGCTTGCACAGATCCAGAGCTCAGCAGTGTGCCAAATAAGCCGGGTTTGCAAATCATCACTCGCCTGGCCGTCTACGGTTGCTGTGAATCAGCTCCTGGTGGCCAATCTAGGAAAGCACTGCAAAACATACATTCAGTGGCTCCCAAGTTTGGTTCACTTCTGGACATGCCGTCTGGCCCCAGTAAGCTCACCCCTCAAATGCAAAAAAGAGTGTTGTGTCATTTCCTGCCGCCCAGACTGAATCTCGCTTCTCCCTCTCTGCAGTGGCCGTCTCCGGGGTGGTCCGTTTTGTTATGCCAACTCCTCCTGGAAATT
>NW_015260411.1:0-444 GCF_001447785.1 Gekko japonicus
TTTATTTCTGGGTATAAGCTTCCGTGTGCTTGTTCTTCTAGGATAATCATTCCGTCTTAGAGCCAAACTAAATGTGACAGAGGACACGTGGCCACTCTCTCATAAATCACTTCCAAGAATGCCAGTGCTTTAAAAAGAGCAGGTACCCACCACAAATGAAGAGGTCAAACAAATATAACCCCTCCTCCCCACACACACATGCACACATCCCAGATTTCTGGCAGAAGAGGGATCTTTACCCAGCAAAGCAACATCCCCATCGTTTTCCTGCTTGATCTCTCGGCAGGGCTGTTTCTCTGCAGCATCAGGGGATGCCTGGTCTACTTCGGAAAAGCTCACCACGACCTCCTCAAATGTTCCCAGCACCTGGAATAGCAACCAGAAGAAGATCACCAACTAAAACCAACAGGTACATGCTATTTCCTATGATTCTTACTCCATTTT
>NW_015260412.1:0-444 GCF_001447785.1 Gekko japonicus
TGAATATGGCTGGGGAGCTGTGTTGACTCAGCTTCTTGAAGGTAAGACAGAAAATAATTTTGCATTTGTATCAAGAACACTTACTCAGTCTGAGAGGCAATAATCCGTTGTTGAAATGGAAGTACTCAACTTGTGTTTGTGCTACAGAAAACTGGAGAACATATTTGTTGCACCCTACGTTTAAATTACATACCGACCACTGTTCCCTGACAACGTTATTGACATCAAAAAGGACTGAGCAGGGCTAGGAACCAAGTTGCTAGGTAGTCCGCATGGTTGCTTTCCTTTACTTATAAAGTGGAATAAAAGTGAGGAATGCAAAATATAACTGCTGATGCCTCTGGTTTGATTGAGTCTCTAGCGCACATGTTATTGGAATGTCCCTTTTATGGGGTTCTTAGACTGCATTACATTATTCCTCTTTTAATTGATTGGCCTGGATTA
>NW_015260413.1:0-444 GCF_001447785.1 Gekko japonicus
CAAGTTCCTGAGGTCTGTCTCTGCATGACCAAGAAACACCTCAGGATGGAACTTATGCAAATTAAGGATGTTCATTCATTTATTAATGAATGGAAAAAATGCAGTGAAAATGCAGTCTTTTATTGTTCTTATAATGACAACAAATGGGAAAAGAAACAACCTCTATTCATATTCATGTCTCTTCATTATTCCGGTGCCTCGCTTTTTGGTTGAGAACTCAAGCAGCGAGGGAAAGATGGGAAAGGATCAGGAGATAATGGAATTGACAAGAAAATTTTCCGATCGTCAAGTCAAATCTGGCAACCAAAGAGAACTGTGCTGAATAGTTTTTCATGCCACAGTGTTCCCAATAGTCGTCAGCAGTTTGGGAAGGGCCTTCCTCAGTCTGTATAAGCAGCAGCTTCTGCTTCTGCCTGCCTGTTTGGTCATCTTGTGCTTGCAGTC
>NW_015260414.1:0-444 GCF_001447785.1 Gekko japonicus
TGGTAAGGGGCAGAACACCTACCATTCTTTCTGTTTGTTCAGTAGCTTTTTCCCAATACTTTTTGAACATGGCCTTGGAGAGGAACAGGATCTTGCTTATCACCTCATACAGAAATCACATAGGATGTGGGTGGGGTGGGGGGTTTCGTGGGGAGGGTGCACGATTGCTAAAGGTTTTTGCAAACTTGACATACTGGCTTCCATTAAAAAAAAATGAAAGCCCATTTTGGGAGACAGCTTATTAAACAAATTAAGTTATACCTGCTATATGTATTCTTCGTTACCTTAGAAGCAGCACCTGTCTCACCTCCCTTCTGTCTCTAACAAATTGCTAATTATTGCTCTCTGGTAAAAGGGAACAGACTAACTGGGGGTGGGTGGAGTAGATGTTTTCACTGATTTCTCACGATCTAGAATAACTAATTAGGTTCAGCCTTCACTTGC
>NW_015260415.1:0-444 GCF_001447785.1 Gekko japonicus
CAGTTTCTACCTCTTCCCTTCATGGAGTGACCAGTTCTAGCACCACACCCAAAGACCCTCCGTTATTCTCCTGCATCCCTCTTGTATGACATAGACTTTTTGCATTACAAAGGAATCCCTGGATTTGGATGTAATGCTCATGAGAAAGTCCACCACACCCTCACTGGGCACTTCTAGCTCCTCCTGCTAAATGCTTCACCCTCTCAGGGGTTCCTCATCTTTTACCTGGGCAGGTGATGAAGAGCATAGAGGATGGGTACCGGCTGCCCCCGCCTGTGGACTGCCCCTCCATCCTTTACGAGCTCATGAAAGTGTGTTGGTCGTACGATCGGACGCGGAGGCCCCGTTTCCGGGAGATCCATACTCAGCTGGAGCACTTCACCTCCAGCCCGCATTTGCTTCGGGCTGTGGCAGACTTTGACCCTAGGTGAGTGTGTGGGGCGA
>NW_015260416.1:0-444 GCF_001447785.1 Gekko japonicus
GAAAATTCATCAGCCAGGACAAACTCACACTCGACAAAGCCCTCTATGTGGCCACAGCGTTCGCCAAATCGCCGGCTCATGGCGCACATCAGGCTTCCACATCCCTGGCCTCCAAGGGTTCGGATGTAGATGAAGTATTCTAGATCCACCGCAACACTCGTCGAGAACCCCAGCCACGATCCACTACTCCCCTTTCGACATGGTTAAGCGGCCAAGTGGCCACGAGGAACAACGCCCATGCGGCCTGCGCCAGCTGCGGTGAGGACCACGACCGTCACTCCTGCCATTTTCGGGACGCAATCTGCCGGACCTGAAACAAATTTGGACACATTGCCCATCCCTGCCGTTCTAGAGGGACACGACACCAGCCGACCACGCACCAAGAAGCCACAGAGCTCCATACGACAGCTGTTCTCCACCACCAGGTACTGAACTTGCCCCGTG
>NW_015260417.1:0-444 GCF_001447785.1 Gekko japonicus
GAGAGAGAGAGAGAGAGAGCCTCTCTGCGTTTGACTGGAGGCGTCCTGGCTGGCAGCTGTCCAGTCCCTGAAACCAACAGGCTGACAGACGGGGACGCCATCTGGGCCCTCCTCGAAAATGACTGTAGGCAGAGGAAGAAATCTGCGTCTCACTGGCAGCCATCACACTCTGGTGCCAGTTGGCTTGGCTCTATGTAAATTTATGTAAATTCAGTTGCCCTCCCCCTTTTCATTAGGGGTGCTGGCAAATGTACCACTTCCCTTTCTTCTGGTGGTGAGCTCTTCTTCATGTGGGGGGGGGAAGGTCCAGTATGGGGTAAGGGGAAAGGTGTGCGTGTGAAGTCCCCGCAGGTCGCTTCCAACTCATGGCGACCCTCTCGAGCAGTGTCCTCCAGAACGTCCTCTCCTTCCCAGCCTTGCAGGCAGAGGGCCTCGTCTCCCTTG
>NW_015260418.1:0-444 GCF_001447785.1 Gekko japonicus
ATTTTAAGAGAGACACATTCTTCTTTTCCAACCAGCCTTCTCAAGAGCCTGGTGTTCTGCTTGCTCTGAGGGGCTTCTCCTTATTACAATAATAATTAAAGTTGGATTTATGGAGAGCTCTGCTCTGCTGAGTAGAAGAGCCAGAGCTGGGTGAGAGAGGGCACTGCACAGAACAGGTGGGTAGGTTTCCAGTGACTGATTTTCATACAGTAACATTTGTTGGCTCATGTTGTGCCAAATTAATTGTAGGAGATTCATTACATATGGAAGAACTTGGTGGCTTGTTTTCTGTTGAATAGGCCTATCTCCAGGCAACTAATGGCTGATCAGGGACTTTAACAGAAGGACAATAGTGCTCATTGTTGACTAGAAATCTCTCCCTTTGGAAGGCAACACCCTTCAGTATATGGGGGAATCAGAGGCCCCGGTCACATGGGAGACTTT
>NW_015260419.1:0-444 GCF_001447785.1 Gekko japonicus
GTAAATAAATAGTACCATCAGGCTAGTACAGGCAGAGTGGAGGGGAGAGCATACTTTTTCAGCCACGGTGCCAGTCCTCCTGGTACTTGCTTGCCAAAGTGAGGAAGAACACACACAGCCATGCTGACCCAATTTGCAGACCCTTGTTCTTTGGTTTACGTAGAAGGAACATCCGTCTCTGCAAAACTCTTCAGCCCTCTTAGTTCCCCAGTCCTGTGTTTGCACCACAACACCTGAAGCATGCAAATGTTTCCCTGAAGAACTTCTTATGAGAAAGAGGGTTGAATCCTGCAACCTGCAGACATGAGGATTGCATAATCTTTCTCACATTCCCCCTGCCTCCAACAGTCCTTTCTTACCCTGGGGAGGTGTATTCTCCAGGTTGTGGGACCCACATGGACTAAAAAGCCTTGTGGGTCAAGAGGTTCAGTGGGGAGGGGGGAA
>NW_015260420.1:0-444 GCF_001447785.1 Gekko japonicus
TCTGGCTTGATTGTTATAAGTATATGTTTTAGTTATGTCTTAATTACCTGTGTAATTTTAAAGTTTTAATAATAATTTTGAATTTATTGTTCTCACCTGCCTTGGATCCTGATTTTGTTGGGGGCAAAGGTGAGATAAACAGATGTCTTGGATAAATAAAAAGCACAATAATGACACCCTTCACATGTTCTGAGGTACTCTTCCCTCAGGTCCATTTAAAAGAAAAAGAGGAAGCTGGTTTCCTTCAGAAGGACAAGAGGATCTGCATGTGAGCAAACATGCTTTGTTTTTAGGTCCTCAAAAAAGGTTATCCTTTGGTAGGAGGCACTCTATGCATGCTTCAGGTCAGCCTGTTCTAAACTTGCCCACGATATTATGCCTCCTGCATGCTAACCACTCTGTGTATTTGCCTTTGCTCAAAATCTTCCCACTGCTTCTCTAGTT
>NW_015260421.1:0-444 GCF_001447785.1 Gekko japonicus
CCCCTCCCCCCCACGCATGCCCTTTCCCGAAGCCAAAATCGCCCTGCCACAGTTATTTACCTAACTTTGGAGTGGCACATGGAGCATTTTCAGCACGTGTCACGCCAGAGTTATGTAAACAACTCCCTGCGGAGGCCGTTCTGCTTCTGAAAACAGTGGAGGGGGGGCAGCATGAGTACCTCCCTCCCCCATGCGGCCATTCCAAGTGGGAAAGGGCCCCTTCCGATCTTTGAAACGACATTCCGTGCAACTGCTGTGTGGATGAGGGGAAAGCGAGTCGGGTCAAGGAAGCGCAGACCTCATGGGCCAACATACGTAAGGTCTAGCTTGGCCCTCGGAGACTGCGTAATCTCTCTGGGGATCTGGGTAGACTTGCTGGAGAAGAGCTGGTGCAACTCAGACTCACATTCTGCAGCTGGGGGCGATTCTGCATCTAGCATTCGC
>NW_015260422.1:0-444 GCF_001447785.1 Gekko japonicus
CCGGATCCCTTCTACCCGGCGATGTTGCGCATTGGATGGGAAATTCAGTTCGAAAGTGCGCCGGTGGTAGCACTTTCACCTAACTGTTGACAGATGGAGAATGGAAGCAAACGTAAATGCTCTCTTTTTGTGTCAGCACAATAAAAATGTCTGACTCGCCCATGAAAGATGGAGATGAAAGCTCCGGCGGCCATTAGAAGCTGTGCCTTACCTCAAGCCATAACTCATTCCCGTGGTATTATGAAAATGATTTTATCGCCGCGGATTCCTTTTTTTTTTTCCCTTCCTCTCCCTCTCTGCAAAAATTACTGCTTATCAGCAGTGCAGAAACGAAGCCAGCAACTCCCAGGTATTTTATTTTATTCCTTCCCCCCCCCCAAACTCTCCAGCACAATCCAATGGTCGGGAATTTAATAAAACGGTGGCTCAAGTGGTTAAGACGCC
>NW_015260423.1:0-444 GCF_001447785.1 Gekko japonicus
AGCTGGACTTCTAATCATGCGTACATCATGTTATGAACACTCTCTGCTGACCTATGAGAAGAGAATTTCACTCTTTACACACCTATACTTGTGTTCCCTACAACAAGAGGGGCATTTGGGTACTTGGTTTTCAGACCCAGAAGTTCTTGTAGTGTCACGGGAGAAATCCAGGTAGTCCTTTTTCCGTTGAAAACCAGAGTTCTTTCTTTGTTCTCTTCACTCATTCTCTAGGAGGAAAAACGAAAGGGAAATGTTACCCTAGGAATAATGCTGATGTTAAAGCAATGGATCAAGGATAGAAAAGAACATGACACCAGACAATGTGGCCATGGGGTTTCCATCTTCCCATCCTCTAAGGGGCGCTCTAAAGACGGTGAGAAAGCAAGACCACTGAGGTGGAATCACAGAGAGGAAAATTTACTGGTGGGCAGGGCTTTTTTTTTT
>NW_015260424.1:0-444 GCF_001447785.1 Gekko japonicus
ATGAGCTTTTGTGAGTCACTGATCATTTCTTCAGCTACCCGTTGCTCTCTCTGTGAGAAGAAAAAGGGGAGAGTCACAGAATGTAGCCTGAACTTCCTTCCTATGGCCAATTGTTGTGCTAGAAACCCCATTCAATTTCAGACCACAAAGGCCTGCAAGTAGTGTAAGAGGCTACCTTGCTTTTGAGATTTACTGTATTACCCCGACCCCTAAAAAAAGAGCTAAATGCTTTGCATTCAAGGACTCCTAGCCCCATTTTGAAGACACACAGAGCAAGGAAGGCATCTTATGGCTAGGGGCTGCTCAGCTTCGTTAGTCTCGACCACACAGGACCACTCTAATAAGCAACCTAAACAGAAAATTCACAGGCAACAGGCTGAAAGGAATAGAAAAGCAAGAGACCATGGCTCAAGCAGTTTTGTTTTTATTTTAAATCAACGTAAG
>NW_015260425.1:0-444 GCF_001447785.1 Gekko japonicus
TCTTTGAGCTACTTCTATTGTTAGCCTCCAGGCCTTGGTTTTGGATTCTTGTCAGCTACCTCATGGTAACGACAGCCAATGAGGGAGCTTGTCACAGATCTCACTGCTTGGGGCAGCCTGATTTTCTCCAGCTCCTTATACCTTGCTCTTGTCCATGTACCATGGCCGCAACCATGGAAAGAGGTATTTAAGGCTGGATGCTTAAATCCTAATGGCTCAGCAAAAGATTCTGATGTGTTTTACCGTGCTGCTAACTGGCCCAAATTGTTGCACTAGATCAGTGGATTTCAGACTTGTCTCGTTTAGAGGCCTCTTTCCATACTGACCTGTAGGGTTGCCTACTTCAGATTCGGGAATTCCTGGAGAAATGGGGGAAGAGCTTGGGCAGGAGAAGGAGCTCAGAGGGGTATAATGCCATAGGAAGGAGGAGGAGATTGGATTTAT
>NW_015260426.1:0-445 GCF_001447785.1 Gekko japonicus
CAGAGGAAATTTGGCAATACCTCCTCCAGCGAGCAGAAGTTCTTTCGACTCGTGCACTAGATTCTGCAGAACAGAACCTTATCTTTTCTTGTGAGACGACAGGTCTTTTCTGTCTTGGGCAGGTTGTACCATCATGACATTCATCCAGTGACCCTGAGACATGGGATAACGAAGGCATCCCTTTTTTTTTCCCTGACACAACTCACTCTTATGTGTGAAAAGGTTGCTTTCAGTATGTGCGAATGGCAGTAGGTAGTCTCCTGTGCAGATGAGTAATCCTGCCACATCTCTGCATCAGAAGCCATTCACGGATCCCACGGAGATGCCGCAGAAACATCCACTACCAGTAGAGCCTGAAGGCAACAAGGCCAGGCCAGGGCGTCGTGCAGAGTTAGGGCAGGCAGCCTCTGCTCTGGCATCACACATGGAATTCACTGCCACAGGA
>NW_015260427.1:0-444 GCF_001447785.1 Gekko japonicus
AGGCTGTCAATAGCAAGCCAAGGGCCAGGACTCTATAAATTTCAGGTGTTGCTGGTAATGGTGGCGGCTCCTTAGCTGAAGGAGTTGAAGAAATATGGATCCAAAAAGAAAAATGTGATTGCCCCTCTTATATGGAGTGTCGTGTGGAAAGCGTAGTTAGGCTGGACACCCATCCATTCAGTTTATGGGCTGCTCACTGGTAGTGAGAAAAGGGCTGATCATTCAGTGAGGTGTTTGGATCACTATGAGTGAATGTGGGTGTATCTAATTTGATTTCTCACAGCCTCCAACAGCTAACATCATCATCCACTTCCTGCTCCTCCTGGTCTTCCACGGCATTTATTTAACTGCAGATGCCAAGGACTGAACCCCAGCTCTTCAGCATTCAAAGCAAGCCCTTGGCACGGCTCCATTTCATACATAAAGGTAAAGGTTCCCCTTGCT
>NW_015260428.1:0-444 GCF_001447785.1 Gekko japonicus
AAGTCGTAATTAAAGTCATTAACAAATCTGGGTGAGGCGAGGCACCCCTGTGAGCTGGCCCACCTGCTACCACTCCGCGCCAACCCCCTGGCGGCTTGCAGAGAAAAGCAGGCAGCGACCATTTCTCTGCCCGAGACTCATCAGGACGAAGAAATTCAACAAACCCCCAAAACTCAGAAGTTATATGAATCAGACTCTTCAAAAAGAGATGTTTTCCAGGACAAAACTGTGCCGCACTGACACTGTCAGGCCACCCCTTTCAAAATAACGTATAAGGCAGGTATACAGATCCAGATGCCTGGATGGGCCCCATGGAGTCCGAGGGAATATTTCATCCAGGGTAGGATCGACAGAGGTGGGGGGAAAGAGGGACTTTGGCTCCGGGTGGCGGCGACAGTGGGGAGAACGTACCAGGATGACCGGGGCAGTGAACCATTTGAAGAT
>NW_015260429.1:0-444 GCF_001447785.1 Gekko japonicus
GGTTGAAGGGTACAGAATGCGGGTCTGATTTGGGTGGAAATTGGGGCTCTCCAACTACCAGTAGAGTAGCTTTAGTAACAGTCCAAGGAAAGTTTGCAAATGCAGGATCGCAACCTTCCAGTTTTATTGTTGTGCATATTCCATGCTCAGCCAGTGGGCGTCTAGCATCTTTCAGTAGTTTTCTATCAAACAATTGTTGTGTTTTTTCTCTTTTAACAGATGGGTGTCTTGTAGCCTGCGGTCCAATCCTGCCACTGCTGCACTTTTGGCAGCACATCTAGATGATCACATGACTCTTGATATGGATGCGGTCCTGTCAGACTTTGTTCGGTCCACGGGGGCAGAACCGGGTCTGGCGAGAGACTTGCTGGAAGGTAAGCTCACAAACTTGAAAGTGTTTTCCCTCCTGTCTTGTGAAGATGTCCTCTGTTATACTCTTGAGCA
>NW_015260430.1:0-444 GCF_001447785.1 Gekko japonicus
AATGTGCTGTTTCTGCATTTACAGAGGGCTTCAAACACTTTGAGGATTCTTGGTGTGATATTTAAGGTTATTTAAATCCTTACAGGCATTTGGCGTCTCCTTGGATTTAAAAAGTGACATCTCCTTTATTTTGACTTTTAGATCAGCATATCCTTGAGAAACTTGCAAAGCAAGCCATTCTTGTATATACACCATCCCGCAAAATGAAAGGCAAGAGGATGGTGTGCTATGATGACCGTTACATAGTTAAACTGGCATATGAGCAAGACGGGGTCATTGTTTCCAATGACAATTTTCGGGACCTGCAGAACGAAAATCCGGAGTGGAAGTGGTTCATTGAGCAGCGACTGCTCATGTATTCCTTCGTCAATGACATGTAAGACCCTACCTAGAATATTTGCAACCATCATCTCATATTGGATCTCTTCTGGAGGCCTAACCCTA
>NW_015260431.1:0-444 GCF_001447785.1 Gekko japonicus
AAGCAGAGGCTCTGCCACTGAGCCACATTTTGCACTGGGGTTTAAAGACCAACAGCCTAGATAAAGGAGTTTCCACCCAAGATCTCTCCTGGCAATTCCACTTCCGTGGAAGGGCTGTACACAGCCTCACCTTAGAGCAAAGCCCTCTGCCCCGCCCCTCCATCATCATACCTGCTTATAGGCCAAGTTTTGGGTGTGGGTGAAACGAGAACCTTTAGCCAGGGCCCCTGCGCGCTCCTGCCCAGCACCGAAAGTCCCCAGGAGCTGAGTCAGGTCACGGGCTGTCGATCCCTGCGGGGCGGGCCCAGCCTGGGGGCACGCTTGGCGTAACTGGTCCAGGAGGCGACGCTGCAGCCGCTGGTTCTTCCATTGGCGGTATTCCTGGAAAGGGAAGTAAACACAGCTATGAGCATCTCCCCTCTTAATGTTACAAGCCCCCCCCCC
>NW_015260432.1:0-444 GCF_001447785.1 Gekko japonicus
TCTGTCTGTCTGTCTGTCTGTCATCTCCCTCTCCTCAACAAATTGATATTATGAAGCTGTTATATATGTTAGATGAATTATAAATGTAATATATTAGCTTCACAAACTGCTCAGTAGTTTTCTGCTTACATATCATTTGAAAGCCTGAACAAACATTGTTAATTGATCAGCATAGGTGTTATTTGTTTTCCAGTGCCTCTTAGCACTCAGCTTCATATCCTTAGGTTGTCCAGACCTTCTATGGTGTCAGAGTACTGAACAGGGCAAAGGAGAAAGGTTGGGAGGGCTATTTGGCCAAGGCCTGAGGCTCTGTCAGTTTTTTGTCATTTGATAACTTTCACAACTTGTTTTTATGCGTGTAATGTATCATAATTTGTTATTTTTGTTATGGCTAGAGATGTCAAAAGCTAGAAATGACCTGGGCCTCTCTTTGGCTTCTGGCAA
>NW_015260433.1:0-444 GCF_001447785.1 Gekko japonicus
CCCCCCCTCCCCATAATTGCCACAACATCCAATGGACAATGCAATGGGACTAGGCTTACATTAGGAAACAATGCAAATAAAAAGCTGATTGAAGCACCATAAACAAGGCAGAAAGTGGGTTGCAGAGGTAGAAGACAATGCAGTAGAAGCAAGATGACATCTTCACTAAAAGTTGCAGTAGACTGCAATCCTATTCCCTTATAAAAGCACTCTCTTGCACTGCTCCATCATGCATCACTTTATAAAAATGCCCTCCTAAAAACTTGTTTCGATTCCTCTCTTACCCTTCATTTTTGAACTAGAAATAGTGCCCTCGCAGCCCTGCTTTGTAAGAGAGATGCTGTGGCTGGGTTTTGTGTGGTGCACATGGGACATGCAATTTCACCCTTATGGCTTTTTCCTTCATTTCAATAAGCACATAAGAGCCTTGTTGGATCAGACCAG
>NW_015260434.1:0-444 GCF_001447785.1 Gekko japonicus
GCTCACCGTGATGGAATCTACGATTAAAAGAGTAAACAACGGATGAAGTGACACATTAACAACGAGCCGTATACACGACTGGCATTTACCATTAGAAATGAAAAACATAAGATTATCATTATGTGCCAGTGAAACCATTAGCTCGGTGACTAACGCCACACAATCTTTTACACAAATATGTACTTTGACATTATCGCAAAATATCCAAAGGTATAAAGAATGGGCAGAAATCTCAAGTTATACCGCACAGGTGACCGTTCTGATATGCAAAAGGAAATCAATAAATATTTGTCCAGCCTCTTGGAAGAACAGGGGAAATGAAATAATATCACTGAACAGACAAAATGGTTCATAACTTGTTTATTTAATGTGTTTGTATCCTGCCTTCTCCCCCAACGGGAACCCAAAGTGACTCTCATCATTCCCCTCTCCTCCATTTTATCC
>NW_015260435.1:0-444 GCF_001447785.1 Gekko japonicus
AGAACTAGACAAGATTTGGTTGTCCTCGGTAGATAAACAAATATAAAAATAAGAAAGAGCCAATCTTTCTCACTGACTCCTCTCACCTGCCTTTCTTTCCAGCCCTCTTCATTGTGTCCCATTCACGGAGGACTGAAGTATCCCAAAGAGAAAGAGCCCCATTATCATTCCTTTGTGCAGGGGATCAGGCTTGAAATTGCAGTAAGAGGTTGGAACATTTGACCTTAGGACACCATTCAGAAATAGGGTTATGAATTTGAGGCTTGAAGCCTATGCATTGAGAGGTAGGCAGAATGGGAAGACAGCTACAGGCATCTTCTCCTAGGTACCCTGTGGCCTATGGGTTCCACTTGGAGGCCTCCTCCTATTCCACAGTCTACAGAATTCCCTGGCTGGCACCATCTTTCTGTTTGTTCTTTCTGCACTAACAGCTCACTGTAGCTT
>NW_015260436.1:0-444 GCF_001447785.1 Gekko japonicus
CAGCTGACTCAAGCCTCTTGCTGACCTTCAGTAGGATGGGTTGGACAACAATACAACTGAATGGGAATCTCTCCCACGACCTCTCTGCCCTTGACCACTTCTGCTTCTCTTGCAGGCCCCTCCAAGTGTGAAACGGAGAGGTTCTCAGCGGTTCGTTTCCAACACAAGTATAGGCCATCGTGTGAGGAGAATGGTGCCTATGAACCAACGCAGTGCCAGACGGACGGCCAGTGCTGGTGCGTGGACTCCAGTGGGCAGGAGATCTTGGGAACCAGGAGTCAAGGGCAGCGTCCGCCATGTGGTACGTAAAATTAGACAATTGGAGAAGATCTGCTGAATCTCCTAGTCTTCACATTGTTTTTCTCTTGAGAACATCCAAGTATAAGGTTGGATCCTCTGCAGATCTATTACTGCTAGTGGATGTATGGTTGCCATGGGGTTGCC
>NW_015260437.1:0-444 GCF_001447785.1 Gekko japonicus
TGTGACTGTGCCTTAAGATTTGGTCAGAGCCAGCAAGCATATGAACCATCCGCTTTCTTAAAGTTACCATCTGCATGAATATTTTTTTTTAATGCCAAGTTACCAGGGTATGGGGTTGAATCGTAGAACTCTCTTTCATTTAGTGAGGAGTCTTGCTCTGGAGGGATTTTTTTTCCTGGGGCAAGTCTCCACACTAACAGAAGGAAGCCGTATAATCCAGCCTCTGGGAAGTAAATGTGGGGTTTACAGTGCAATCCCAAGCAGAGGTATACCCTTCTAAGTCCTTTAAAGTCACTACCATGTGCTTTATTCCATGTTTGCAATCCCAGAAAGATTGCAAAAATAGATTTTTTGAGTCCCTCATAGGCCACCATATATGACTAGTGATTGTGTTTGGTTCAGTAGGTCACAGGTAATGCATACTGGGCATTTGGGAATAGGAAA
>NW_015260438.1:0-444 GCF_001447785.1 Gekko japonicus
GTCTCCACCCTCTCCTCCACATCCTAGTGCTGGTTTGGCCAGGAGGCGGCAGAGAGAGAGAGAGAGAAGGCAGTCCAGGGGCAGGTTTCCCACAAGGCAGCCTGTGGACATGGAGGGGAGGTGTGCCACTGTGCGCTCACTCGACTGGCGTTGGGGAACACAACTTGTGCCGTCTCTTCCGTGAGGACAAGCCGAGCCGCGGCGCCTTCTCCATCCTCTTCAGGTAACAGCCGGGAAGTTCTTCTGAAGTCTTGCAGAGTGGGGGTAAAGAACAGAGTTGGAGTCCGGGGGCGCCTTTGAAACCAACAAAGTTTTAATGCTTGGGGGTGTCTTGTATGCATGCACACCTCTTCAGACGTTTGCAAAGAGAGGAGGGGTTAGGCGGAGGGGCTTTTGCAAAGTTAGGAATCGCAGGGGAGGAGGGGAGGCTTTGTTTGGTCTGCT
>NW_015260439.1:0-444 GCF_001447785.1 Gekko japonicus
TACTTTTAAATGTACTTTTAGTGAATCTACTTGGGATTCCACTAGTTATTGTTGGCAAGGAGCAGTGTTTCTATTCATGTGCATAAAAACTGTACACAGATAAAGCACATATCCATTAATAATCGCCGTGCCTCTGAAGAAGTAATTTATACGTTTACCCTGATACACGCGAATGCAACTCTGGGGGGTACCCAAACAACAATTTGTCTAAGAATAAATTGGCAGAGTGTTACTTCTAGAGGAGGCACTTTGAACCCAGGCTCAGATCCCAACATTCCCCATAATATTTATGACTTTGTCCTCCACCATGTATGTTCTCATAATCTTCATTGCCAACTAATTAATCTTTCAAGAGGCCTGATGCATTAGACAAGTACAGTTTTTTCCCATTAATCCATAGACTCATTCTAATTTGAGTGAAATCAATTTTGTTTTCAAAGGTCA
>NW_015260440.1:0-444 GCF_001447785.1 Gekko japonicus
AACTGGCTGGAGACACAAAAGCCCCTTCAAAACAGCCATATGTGGCCAGAAACATGAGGTGAGAGAAACAAAGCTCACACTGCGCCATGCCCAAACCTGCCCTGAAGGTAACTAGATGACTCTGGGCCAATCACCACCTCTCAGCTTCACCCACCTTGTTGTGAGGATAAAATGGAGTCTGGGGAAACTATGCATGCCACTCCAAGCTCCTTGAAGAAAGGGGTAGGATAAACAAGGATACAGGGGAGAGAACCCTGCATAGAAAAAATGCCTCTACAGGTATTTAGTTGGAGCCAAACAGGAAACGCTGCTAGAAAACAATCCCATCATCCTTCGCTCCCTAAAAGTGACAGCTTTTGTTAGGTGAAAATAGTTTGCTGTTTTCAGGCATCCAGTTTCTGTTAATTCTATGAAAGCCAGTTTAGTCTAGTGGTTAGGAGCGTG
>NW_015260441.1:0-444 GCF_001447785.1 Gekko japonicus
TCGGGGGTTCTTTAAAATGCTACAGTGACGTCCACAGAAATAATGAAGGAAATTGGACTGTTTGAGACACAAGGAAATGACAGCCATTGAGCAGACTCATCTGACACACCTCAGAACGACATTCAATTATTTTCTGATTGTAGAGCTTTGTGATTAAAGCAGGAAAACAAATGTAGGAAATTTGCCAATCACAGCAAGCTGAGGGTTAGCGTTCAGGGGAGAGATGATTTATCTTTGCTTTGTTCAAAGGAATTAGCAGCAACAAAACATATGTGCATCTGCTGTGTGCAGGGACAGAAAAGATTCCAATTTTTGAAGCAAAGGTCGTGAATATTTCCTCTCCTTTTGATAAAAACTCAGTCCAGCAGTTCTAATTTCAACCAGCACCCCAGTCATCTGTATTGGTTCTTTGTAACCAGTACAGATGACAAAGAAGCCTTCCCT
>NW_015260442.1:0-444 GCF_001447785.1 Gekko japonicus
GGTGGGGGGTAAAATCTTACAGATAGAAAATAAAATCTTGGAGTCATGACAAGAAAATCAGCAGAATACCATGCACAGTGCTAAGGGAACATGTGTGGAAGAGAACAAAACAGAAAAGCATAAAGACTGACCAAAAGAGAGGTAAAACCATATATAAACTTTTATAAAGGTGCTAAAAATGAAAGTGTACGTGACTGGATTTTTGAAAAAGTCATATAAATATGAGAATAAACAGTGTTTTTGAAAGAGAGGCACCCTGTCTAACAAGGGTCCTCTCTTTCTGACATACCGCCCGTGCATGTTGCAAGTCAACTTTTAGTGTGGAACCCACTGCTAGAGCAAGAACCAGAGGCATAGCACTCCCTCGCAGCTGCACCTGGGTCTGCACATATGGTTCCAATTGATGGACTGGATCATGGGAACATTGCCTTATGGGTGTTCAGC
>NW_015260443.1:0-444 GCF_001447785.1 Gekko japonicus
ATCTTTTTGAAAGCATGCCCTAAGGCTGTGTCTGCATGTGCTGGAGGGTTTCTTGCTGCTGCCCAGAGAAGGAGTGGGGTGGGGGAGCACTCTTCCCAGGCCGATGAAGGTTACTCTCTTGGGGTGCCAAGACCACGAGGGGCACGAGGCTGCTTGGATGGCAGGAGAGGCTGCCCGGCCTAGCAGAAAGGCAGGGAACAAGCAACTTCTGAATGGGGAGCCCCGTTAGGGAGGGCAAGAGGTGGGGGGAGGGGATCCAGCCAGAACTTGCCTGGGAGACAAATAATGGGCAAACAGCTCAATAGCAGCCAGGCAGGATCACGACAGCGCTGGCACTCTGTGGTCAAGGTTCATGTTCCCTCCCCCCCCCTTCCCACACGCTCTCCCGTCAGTTCCCCTGCAGAGGATGGGGAAGGCTCTGCCCTCTAGTCTCAGGCAAGCAAG
>NW_015260444.1:0-444 GCF_001447785.1 Gekko japonicus
GCTGCTTCAAACCAACACAGCTACCAACCAGAATCAACCAAAGTCATGTATGTTATGGCAGATTATTGATAAACACTGCAGCATTGTCCTCATTGTTGTATAAATCATTTACTGTATGACAGAAGAGTTCCTAGTACATTGTTAAATAACAGGTTCCATATCATTCCTTAGTGCAGATGGGTTTGAGGGAAACCTAGAACAAGAGAAAACAAAAGATAAGTTTCTGTTAATCTATTTTTAAAAAAAATGTTGTGTACTTGAATAAAGGTATACTGGAAAGATGGAAAGGAGGGATAAGAAACCATTAAGTACATTCTTGGTGACAATTCCAGTGTCAAGAAACAGAATTATTGCTCACTGAGGTTATCATGCCTAGGGTAAGCAAAGGAGAAAATCAAGAGCCCTAGGTCAGAAGAGGGAAAAGGAGGGAAAACCTAACTGATA
>NW_015260445.1:0-444 GCF_001447785.1 Gekko japonicus
TTGTTGCTCATGTTTTGGGATTGCTAGCTTCTGTTTTTTGTTTTATGAGTTGTAGTTTTGATGTTACAAATCTCCTTAGGAGCGTTTTTGTTGGTATGATTTTACACACACAAATAGATTAGGACACAGTTTAAGAGTCAGAAAACCTTAAACACCTGTCTGAAATGTACCACCTTTTGTATCTGGCTGGTAGCAACCAAAGGAAGAAGGAGGTTTATTTTACATTTCTAGCATTCAAGAAGGAGGGTCGAGTAGTTCTGCCAAACCTGTTGCAGTGGCTTCCAGTGAGCAGACATCCCAGTGATATTGGCATAGCTTAATATATAATGACAAACCATGGCTTGTTAGGAATAGGTCTGGATGGTCCTCTGACTTGCATGTCTACTTTCTCCACCCTTCATATGTGCCTCAATAATAAAAGACTTCCACTTTTGCTGGAAACCA
>NW_015260446.1:0-444 GCF_001447785.1 Gekko japonicus
CAAAATGGTACAAGGAGAGCCTGTAACTTTAAGGAGCAGACGGTCTCAGGGACCCTTGGTAGGCAGCCACAACAGTACTGCATGCCTTCCAGCCTTGGTTTCGGTCAGTAAAAGACAGGGGGATGAAGGAAGGGCACAGCCCTCTCTAGACTTGTTTTGGTCTTTGAAGGAGAGCTTATCAGAGCCAGGTCTGACAACAACAATCAGGTGACTTGCTACCACACAACTTGCACGACTCATCTATGGCTGGCTGCTGGCTACTGTTCAACACTAGCCACCCCTGTGGAAGCCAGTGCAGTGGAGTTGTCTAAGTTTCAGGCCAGGATCTGGGAGACCCATGTTTTAACCCATGCTGTGCTGTGGAAGCTCACTGGCTGAGTTGGCCAGTCATACATAAAATACCTCACAGGGGTGTTGTGAGGAGAAGAGAACAATGTAAGCTGC
>NW_015260447.1:0-444 GCF_001447785.1 Gekko japonicus
GTGTCCCTCCCTACAATTTGGAGCAAAGGTGAGGCAGGATGAGGGTAACTGCAAAGTCAGACAGGCTGTATATTTAACCCCTGACTGGCTCATGTATTGATCATGAGCACTTCTGTCTACTACAGGTAGCTAAGCCTCATCCAGTCCTTCACTGACTTCTAGTAATTGTAGGTTCACTTTTCACACAGAATCTTAAGAAAAAAGGGTGCAATTAGGTATCATCAGCATACAGATGACAGTCAGAATCTTTGACCCACAGCAGTCTCTTGAAGGTGTTAAATAGAAGGGAACCCTGCAGAACCCCACAAATTAAAGGCCATGAAGTAGAGCAGCAATCCCTAGAACTTTTACTAGATACTACAATCCAGAACGGACTACAACTACTGTGAAAAAGAGTCCATGATCAGACAATACAAACCAGCTGGAGGGCCCTTTAAATCTTGC
>NW_015260448.1:0-444 GCF_001447785.1 Gekko japonicus
TTCTTTATTGTTTCATCCTGCATGTGATCTTCTAGAAGGAACCTCATAAACATGTTATTGACCCAGTAAGCTTCTATAGCAGAGGATTCAAACATGGATCTCCCAGGTCCTAGTCTGACAATCAAACCACTACACTCCATTGGATCACCATTAGCAGTTAATTTTTGCTGCGGCCAACACAGCTACCTCTCCAGACTCCTAAAGCAAAGACACAGCAAGAAGAGGCTGACTGTCAAGTGCCTGCATGAGTAACAGCTCTGGACTTACCTCCTTCTAGTCAAGAGGCACACCCAAACCGTCGCTTATTCACAGAGCCAGCCCAAGGGTTTTTAGCACCTAGTTCAAACTATGACTTTGTTGCCCCCTGTTGCAAACTCTGTGTTTTTCACTCAGTGCAGCAAGAATCAGTGTGGACTTGTATGCATTGAAGGAAAGAGAAGAAAC
>NW_015260449.1:0-444 GCF_001447785.1 Gekko japonicus
GAAATGTTTCTAAGTATTACATAACAACTCAAAACTGAGTCAGAAAGTGGGAAGAGGTTGGAACAAAAATCCGTATTGGTCCACACGAAATTTAAAACCAAGAACGAAATCTGTGCCATGCCTTTTATTAGAACCAACCATTTCAATCCTTTTGTACAGGAAATAGATAAATAAAAGTTAAAAGATTGCAGTTTGCCTTTACCTTCTTTTCATTGAGTGTATCTGATTTCCCATACAAGATGGAAACTTACTTTCTCCATGTGGAATAAATAGAAGTCAATGAAATCCTGTGGATCGTGTGCAGCATGTCGCTCCTTGTGCTGCTGTATCTCCTCCTTTGCAAATGATCGCACGGTCTCTGCATATGCAAGCACCTTCTTGTGGGGACCTGGGAGACGTTCCATGAGCCTTGGGAAAAGTATATACAACTGCATCAAAGAAGAA
>NW_015260450.1:0-444 GCF_001447785.1 Gekko japonicus
GTGTCTTAACCACTGAGCCACCGCAGCTTATGTGCATCTTAAATGTAGGTCCCTTCTATTGTCTCACAATTCTACTGCCTCGTTCTGCTGCCCAAGCCAAGCTGCTAAACAGTCTGAAAGCTTTTTACACGCTGAAATGGGGTAAAGCACAGCTAGCTTTCTCTTGCCAGCAAAAATCTCCAAAAATCTGACAAAGAAATATAATCTCCTGGGTTTTGTTCAGTCTGCATTAGAAAAAGCGTACTTACGTTTTCCAAAAACTGGGCGATCTTCTCAGCACTATTCAGTACCATCAACTTCATTTTGAAAGTCAGCAAAATCTCAACAGCGACAAAGACGAGGATTTTGCAGGAACCACTGATAACTTTGTCCCAAACCCTAGAGAAGTCAGCCAGAGAGTTAAAACTGGAAATCCTTACATATATGATTTATATTCAGTGATGT
>NW_015260451.1:0-444 GCF_001447785.1 Gekko japonicus
TCTGTCTAAATTCATTGGTGCCATCTCTCAGGTTTGAGACAGGGGACAGTGCAAATTCCTCCACTTCTAACAGGTTCTACTGCCCAGCCCCTGAGTCACATGGAGAGGGCATGGTCTTGCCAAGCCTGGTTCTGGCCTGGTCCTGCCAAGTTACATGGGGATGGTGGCCTGGATGAGCAGGGAGGGGGAGCGTGAGCCAGCTGAACAGGCAAGGAAGAGGATGCTGCACCCATTGTTACCGGTGAGGAAGAACCTCCTTTCTTCCACCCAGCTGTTCCTCCATTAAGGGAGCACAGAACAGTGGGCTGCCAGCAGGGCCCTTTTCCAGGGTCACTGTGATGTCCTAGTCCATTCCTGGGTAGTGTACATACTAACAACAGTAAATTCTAAACACACAGCTGGGCCAAAACCGACTGGAAGCTCAGCTGTGGATGTGTCTGATGG
>NW_015260452.1:0-444 GCF_001447785.1 Gekko japonicus
TCGGTTGGCATTTGGCCCAATCCCCACACAATATGTATTTTACTTTTGTGTCTGTCTGAACTGGAGTTAATTCTGGAGAAGTTGGTTTGAAATGCCCCACTTAGCTGGGTACTGACTTAGTGGTCTTGGACAAGTCGTGGGTCTTCATCTTCCATAAAAATATCAAAAGGAGAGAACCCAACACAGCGGAGCATTCCGGAGGCAAATGAGAGAAATGTTATGGAGTATTTTGTCCATTTCTAAATCAAAGAAATAGTATATCCACCATTCTTGGAAGGACACATCTAGGGAACATAGTGATGTGGTATGGAGGCATGGTAGTGTGGGAGTTGAGGGGGAAGGCAGATGAATGAGGACATGAAGGCCCAGGGGGAAAAACTGGAAAAGGGAGATGGGCATTCCCCCCCCCCCAAGAACTTGTTTTTCAATTTTACCAGTAGAGAA
>NW_015260453.1:0-444 GCF_001447785.1 Gekko japonicus
TATTTTCTGTCGAAAAGACAGTTAAGTTGAAGGAAAACTCCATAGGCTGGGAGGAAGGACTCAAAGGTCATTTAGTAAATGGATAGCATACAGGCCAATGACTACAACATTTTCACTGGTTGATTTTTGTTTTCATTTTATTTAATTGTAAGCTCTCCTGAGCAGGAGTCTGATAAGGCAAGATAGAAATGTCCTAAAGAAATATTTCTTATCAAAGCTGTTACTAGGACAGGAGACTTTAAAATATGTTACTATCCAGTCCTTATCACAGTAGGAAAATAATCAAAAAGGCTTGCAATTATATCTTGTAAACTATTTTTTTTAAAAAACCCAGACTATGAATTCTGAATGGCAGCAGAAAGCAAATTTAAGACATTTTAACTAAACACAAAAATAACCTTTTATTTCAATTGACTGGAATAGATTATTTAGCATGTAAAAAAA
>NW_015260454.1:0-444 GCF_001447785.1 Gekko japonicus
CCCTGTAAGGGAGCTGAGACTGTTTGGTTTCACTGCATGTCCTTGGATTTCCAGGCCTCCAGTGACAACTTATTTAAGATGCAGCACTGGAACAGCAATAAAATAAATCTGTTGCTCTGTACTTACAGGAAGGGTTCACAAATGATCAGTACCAGGAGTTGTTGGACCCAGCCTCACTGACGTATGTTACTCGCTCAGAGAACAGCATTTTCTTCGAGGTGGATGGGCCGTATCTGGCAATGATTCTGCCTGCCTCCAAGGAAGAGGGCAAGAAGCTGAAGAAAAGGTAAGAAGCCAGGGAATGCTCACTGATAGTAGGGCAGGCCCACCACTGGCACGGAGCAGGAACTGGAAAAGGATAAGACCATTTGTCGAACCATCACTGCTAAATAGTAAATAAGTGGGGACTTGCAACTTCCTTTGGAAGTTGGAATCTAATATAGG
>NW_015260455.1:0-444 GCF_001447785.1 Gekko japonicus
CGATGGGATTCTCCCCCAACCTGCCCGTGAGGCTCCATAGATCAGAAATGCGGAGACGGGGCGGCGGGGTTGGGGGGGAGATCAACAGCAAAGAGCTTCCAAGAACTAATCCCGGAAGTCCCGCTTCTCCGACCGGAAGTGCACGAAGGGCGAATGTTTGTACCACCTACAACCCACCCCGGAAACAGATGGGAAAGAGCAGGAAAGGGGGCGGGGAGGAATGTGGCTTTCACAAAGGCGCCCCAGACATGCTCACACCCACCCACGCGTTAGGACTGCACGCAGCCATCTCCTCCAAGTCCAGTTACACTCCTCCGTATACGGGCAAGGGTTTGTAGTTGCAACAGGACTCCGTCTCCAAAGAGAGAACAGAAAGCATCGTAACCTGGATTGCCGGTTGCACGCTCCAAAGAGAAAAGCCAGGGCGTGCCTTCTGTTAAGACC
>NW_015260456.1:0-444 GCF_001447785.1 Gekko japonicus
TTGCTGAAACAAGAGACTTCCTTACAATTCTTATGTGAATAATCACGAAAGTAGAAGTTTCACTGGTCATCTTGATGGGGAAATCTTCCCATGAAGAAGTCCAAACATATTAAGTGTCCTCCTCACTGAGGCTCAGGCTAAGGACTATCATTCACCACCACCAAAGAGTTACACCACCCAGTCAACCTGTACTGGATGCTATTTTGTTGCCAGCAATTATCAGTGCAATCTTAAGAAGTGTTAACACCCTTCTATATCCAATAATTTCAACTGATTTAGAAGGTTGTAATTCTGCTTATGATGAAACAGTGTATGTTCTCTGCCCTCTGAAAGCTGCAAAGTCATGGATGTCAAATCCCTCAGGTGATGCATTTATTTGAACCTCAGCACCAGAGCTCCAATCTAACAATCCAATCACTAGCCTGTGGATAAAGATCACTGCTC
>NW_015260457.1:0-444 GCF_001447785.1 Gekko japonicus
AGTACCCTTCCCACAGTGCAAAGGCCCTGCCATCCCACAATGCAACTCTGAGGCTATGGCATCCTTTTAGATCCAGCCCATGGTACACCTGTTTGGAGAGCAGACACGCGCTCTGCTGCCAGGACGTCCCCGCATAGCACAAGCTGTATTATTCTGGAACACGGTAGGGTCTCCAAAGGAGGTTCGTTCCAGGATACAACACATAACTTGCGTCACACACACCCCGTGACACGTGTTTCCCATCAAGTAGTCTGTGTGCTCTGATACACTTGGCATGAAACAGTTGACTTGTTCTTCTGATTTCCCATGGTGGGGTTAGCCTTGATTAAAAATGGGACGGGGGGGGGAGAGCTATGGCAGGCTCTTGCATTCCTGTTCTAAGGGTGCCAATAGAGATGTCAGCTCTGGGTTGGGAAGTTCCTGGTAAAAGGTAAAGGTAAAGGT
>NW_015260458.1:0-444 GCF_001447785.1 Gekko japonicus
GTGACTTGACGGCACATCCATCCATCATACCTCACCTGAGTGACAGCTTTTCCTGGGCAGTGCCTAGCTGACTCTTCCCTGCAAGTAGAAATCTGTTATGTCCCAGAGAAGGGTTCAGCCTCACCTTCTCCTGACCTGCTGTCTTTCTGCATGCAAGGAAACCTCGTTCGCTGCACCGCATTCAGTACAGGGACGCTGGACTGTGGAGAGGGACAGTCTAGCTAATTCAGTTCTGCTGAGGATATAAACAGGCCCTTAATCTAAACGCAGCCACAGGGTCACGTTCAACGTCACCAACCACATACATCACTTTAATACGAGTTGAGTTGGAGAACGGGGTCTGTCTTGCTCAGTGCTGGGTCTCCTGGTTGTCCCTGTTTTAGTGCCGGCTGGAGTGAAGAATAGTTAGTCTAGGGACAGGGGACACATACCCTTGGGGTAGAC
>NW_015260459.1:0-444 GCF_001447785.1 Gekko japonicus
TTATTTTGTAGTGTTCCTTTTCAAGTTTGATGTATAACTGAATGCATTACAAAGGGGCGTATTCTAATATGGTGCTGTTAATGCTCTAAAGAAAGTAATGTACCATTTTTATGTATGATATCACAATGTGTTTTCAGGCATCTGGTGGTTTTGAGGCATCTGCTCTGGCTATACATGCTGCGATATACCAGACTTCAGCATAGGATCACCAGATCCAGTCTGGGCAATTCCTGAAGATTTGGTGGTGGAGGCTGGGGAGGGACTAGCAGTATGTGCTGAGGAAAACAAAATTACAATTTTGGATTTGAGATTCAAGGGAAACTTTACATGAATGGTTTGAGTTACAAATCTGTGTTTTGTTTCAGGTTCCAGATTTTAATGACTGTTATTTTAAATGGAGAACAAATTCGAGGGTCTGAGGTGTTGGAATATGCAAGGTCTATA
>NW_015260460.1:0-444 GCF_001447785.1 Gekko japonicus
ACTAGCTCTCAACAGATTTCCCTCATGTGCTCCTTCGCCTAGCAGTCCCTTTTGTCCTCCAAGAAGATCCTACTAGTATACTGAGCAAAGTTGATTCATAGATGTATTAAAACATTCATACCCCACCTTTCATTTCAAGTCTTCACCCCAGTCTAAGGAGCCTTCCTTCAAATTCTGTTAGGAGGAAGAGTCACTTGCTGGAGGAATGCTACTTAGAGGAGCACGGGATCCACCCGGATACCCAAGGTTTCTTAAATGGGGTAGCCGGTTTCAAATACAAGGTCAGGATCAAATGTGAACACCTTGAAGTAGACAAAAATGGCAAAGGAGCCATGGAGTTGCAGCTAAGATGGAAACAGGGAAAAAGCCTGATCTGAACAACACTCTTGGACTCCTGCTCTATACTTGAGAATATGCGGGCTTGTGAATAACTATGGACAGGGG
>NW_015260461.1:0-444 GCF_001447785.1 Gekko japonicus
TAGGATTCTGAGTAGACCTGCTGAGGATTCCTCTCGAAATCTGGTAGCTGCTGAGGATCTGTCATGATCACAAGTCCAGAGGGTGTACTGGGGGATCCAACAGCACCATACTTGCAACATTCAAAATGACACACTGGCATGACTTTTTACACAGATGAGATTAGACCAAAGACATATTTCATTCAGGGTATTGTTAGAGGTTATTAGAGGAATCCATGGTTAAGCAGGACTAGAACTAATGTAAGTCTCCGTATCCCTTTTGTATGGCATTTCTACCTACAGCTGGTCTCTGTATTATATTATAACTAGAATAGCTGAGGATATTTTGCAGTGTTGCTAGAATATTAACAGCTTTGACAATGCAGAGTCAAATAAAAACATGTCAATGGATGCAGTCACATGTGCCAGATAAAGTGGCAGGGAGGCTATTTCCACCGGAGGAAT
>NW_015260462.1:0-444 GCF_001447785.1 Gekko japonicus
GGACTCTATGGCATCACATCCCCACTGAATTCACTCCGTTCTCCAGACTCCACCCTCCCCAGACACCACTCCCAGATCTCCAGGAATTCCCAAACCAGAGCTGGCAATCCTACTTGAAACCCTGAAGATATTTACTCGTATATACTCATATATAAATCATATTGAAATCAGTGCTGCTTCTGTACAAATATGTGTAAGATCAGAGCATCGATTTGAAATTTAGATACTTTATATTGGATATTAATAAATGAAGCATGCCCCTCAGAATATACTTCATCTCATGAGGGTTGTGCTGTCTGATGTTGCCACTGAGATGAAGGGAGCCACTGAAGGCTGAGATAGGGAAATTCACTGATCCTTGCTGGGTCATTATGCAGGAAGTATAAGTAGAAGCATTTGCACTTCCTGTTCCTTTACAAAAAGTGATTAACACATGGAATTCAC
>NW_015260463.1:0-444 GCF_001447785.1 Gekko japonicus
GTCAGATTTCCTTTCTCAAAGATACCCTAGCTAAATTAGACTCCTTTAGCAAAGGTCCATACATCATTGGTGGAGACTTTAACTATATTTCGGATGCTTTTTTAGATAGATCTAGTCCACACTCAGTAACTCACAAATGGGCTAAACTTAAGTCTTCTAAACCTACTCAATTACAAGCCTTGTTTAAGCAATATGCACTCCGTGATATTTGGAGAGATAGACATATTACAGAAAGAGATTATACATACTACTCCCAAAAATACAACATATATACTAGGATTGATTATCTTCTTGTCTCAGCATCCATAGTGAATTTATTTCCTTCAGCAGACATAGGAACCAAGTTATGGTCATACCATCTTGGGTAGAATGTCATATGACATACGAAGATAAATCATCACACAATCATTCGTGGAGATTAGACAATAATCTTTTATTGACAGA
>NW_015260464.1:0-444 GCF_001447785.1 Gekko japonicus
AAGACAATCCTGCTAGGAAAAGTTGACGGTGGCGGGAACCTGCCCAGGTGGACAAGCGCTAGGGAGGTAGCTGCAATCTCCCCCCCCTTTTTTTGAAGTGTGTGTGTTACCTGCATTTAAAAGCAAAACGAAACACAAGGCTAGAGAGGCTCTATACCTGCCTTTGTGCAAGAGGGGGGTGATGGGCTTGGAACGACAGCAGTTGAAGGTATTAATATGGAAGAGGCAATCTCCTTCCGTCATGGATCAGGCCTTTTTATTTATTTATTTGTTTGTTTATTCCCGCCTCTGGCAGCAAGGCAGCAATGCGCAAGGAAAACTGGTGACTCACGGAGTGCAAACTGAGAGCTAGGAAATCCCCTGGTTCGAATCTCATCCCAGTCCAGCAAATGTGTCCTCTGCCCTCCCCTTGAAATAAACCCCCTGGCAGACAGCATAAGACAC
>NW_015260465.1:0-444 GCF_001447785.1 Gekko japonicus
TTTAGGGACTTTTGAAATTGTTTAAATAACGTTTAAATGGTAGTAAAGGTATATTTTTAAGCTGCTGAATTGCAAGAATTAAATTAGATTAGATTGAACGGTTGGTAGGTAGGAAATCAGATATATATGTATGAGGTATTTTCAATAGGTATATAAGTATAAACTCTCATCTATGTGTGTTTATCTGAAAATAATAAAAATTGTTTTGGGGGAAAAAGGCAACATCCAAAGGCAGTCTCAGTCATTTCCCCATTCTTACCTCTATGCATAACTGGTATCAGTTATCCTAGAATAATGAAAGCCAAGCAATGGAAAGGACTTACTCTGAATTTCTGGGTACTTCATCATCAGCAACAGGCCCCAACGCAAGGTAGTCGAAGTGGTCTCTGTGCCCGCGCCAAATAAGTTCTCCACCACAGCTTTTAAGTTTTCATTATGGAAAAA
>NW_015260466.1:0-444 GCF_001447785.1 Gekko japonicus
CCACCTGGAGATTGGCAACCCTATAAAAATATCAAGCATGTGCATACACACCAAGTTCATTGTGATCAAGACCCAGGATGCCAAACAGAGCCTTCTGAAGCAATGAAATTAGAGACTCACCTTGAATTTACAAATTAGAGACTTACCTTGAATTTACAAAAAAAGTATTTCTCATCTCTGTAGTGAAACAATCTCAGGGCTTCCGCTTTTACTGTCCCGTTTCCCCATGATCTAATGTAACAATTTGTGTGAGTGTCTTGTACAAAAGAGAAGGAAAGTACAAAAGGCAAGGAGACAAGGCAAACCCCACTAGAGCTGGTATGACAAAAATGAAAGTTATTGGTGAATTCTGAATATTTGTGAAATAATTCAGTATTTCAAACAGCAGGTTTCTGCCCTGTAAAAGAGATGACTGTAATGCTCTTCAGAAGAAATCAGTTGTGC
>NW_015260467.1:0-444 GCF_001447785.1 Gekko japonicus
TTTTTCATCCCTTCCTGGATCTTCCGTCCTGGGGCCTGTTGTGGACCTTGCTTCCGTCCAGTGTTCTTCACCTCTTGGCTGGCAGTGTTATAAACTTCTACTAGAGCGATGGCCTCCTCCATCAGCTCATTGCACCAATGCTCGTGCCGGATGCTTGGGAAGAAGAAGGACCCAGAACCAGGGTTCAGAAACTTTGCCCTGGATGGCCCCACCATGGGAAGTGAAGTGGGTGGCTACTTCAAAAAGGAACTTTCTGATGGCAGCCTCAAAGTGGTGGAATGGTTCCCTGCTGAATGATTTGCTTCTGGACAGAATTAATGTTTCTTAGCAGTATACTTTAATGTCTGGTTATAAAGCAGAGGCTGTTGGCTGCTCTGCTTTCCAATGGTTTGACACTGGCCTTTCCGTACCTCTGCTGTTGTTAGCCGAATTGCTCCTTAAGGG
>NW_015260468.1:0-444 GCF_001447785.1 Gekko japonicus
TTCATTTATCCTGAATAAAGTTACGAGAAGTTTATTAAAGGGACCATCAGCATCTTTCTGCATGATTGCGGCACTCAGTTAGCGCAGACAGTGCTGATGAACAGGAGGCCGCCAAGGGCATGGTTGTAAATTAATCTGCGAATCTCTCTTGAATTGAACAGTAAGATTATGAAAGATTCTCTAGTCAATAAGCCATGAGCCTAACAGATGGCGCTGCGGTAGAAGGACCCAGATTCAGTTCCTTAAAAGGCTTTCAGGGCCAAAATACACATTAGTGTGACACGAGACTCTGTCACACACTCACGCGGAGACTATACTTTTTAAAAACTTTTAGGGCTTTTTTTTTTGTATTTGTGTGTGTTTAGGTGAATATGCTTGCATGCCTGGAAGTTGTGGTTTCTGGAAACCCCTAGTTGGGCTTGGACGCTTCAGAGAGGTGGCTTG
>NW_015260469.1:0-444 GCF_001447785.1 Gekko japonicus
CTTTTTCAGCCAGACTGTATTTCATATCCGAGCGGTTCTGTCGTCCCAGTGAACAGGGAGGGCACAAAATCCTTTACTTGTAGCTGCTGATTACTGGAACACCTTATCCGATGGCCCAAGGCTATATGAACTCAGCAGTGAAGATCGCCAAGCAGCCACATATGTCAGACAAGCAACCTGCTAACTGTAGCCATATAGCTGAGAGAAAAGGAGATGCGACACTACGCATTAAGGAGTCTTTGCTTTTAATGTTTGTTGACACATTAACTATTATATTTCTGTGTTAAAGGGCAAATACTTAATGCCGTGTTTATTTTTGTAAAAATATGCAGAGTTTCAATGAAAAACCTGCCATGCTGCTAGAACGCAACTATGTTGCTTCTACTATCAGTATTTAAAGTAGACTGTTCTTTCCTTTATACCGGGGTGGCCAAACTGCGGCTC
>NW_015260470.1:0-444 GCF_001447785.1 Gekko japonicus
GGGGGGTGTCTCCAAGCAAAAGGGAATATTTGTAGGTATGGCTGCTGAGCAGGGCTACCCCAACAAATGCTTGGGGACAACACAATAGGAGGGCTTTTGATCTCCTCCAACAACTTAATTGCTGGGGGTTGGTTTGTACAGGTCATCCCACCTGTTTTCCAACGCCAAGGTCTATGTTCAAGTGCAATTACAAAGGGTGGATTCAGATAAACAGCAGAGGTGATGATCTCAGATAGTAAAAATACCGCAGCATCATGGGATTTTTAAGGGGGAGGTTGTCCTGGACTCTTTTGGGGGAGGGGAGTCAGAAAAATGGTGTGAATTCATCTCATCATCTCCTGGGAATTTTTGTGACGTGGGATAGCGCCAGAAGCATTGAGCTGCGATTTCGCTACTTGCGGTTTTGCTGCTTCTTTGTGAAAGAGGATGAAAACATTCACAAAA
>NW_015260471.1:0-444 GCF_001447785.1 Gekko japonicus
CCCTTATCAGAAATTATTTTGCTTTCTTTTGAATCTCTCTCTTCTTCCCCTTTCCCCTATGTTTGGATTAAACCTTTAAATTAGACAGAATGCTTTGTGATGAGCCATTGCTGACCTCCTATGACCTTAGCCTTGTCCTTGTACTCCTCTACTTGAAAGTAAAGTTGGATAGAGTCGTGGACTGCCTTGTCTTGCGGATGTCTGAATTTCTCTTTAGAGAAACATGTTCGTAATTTAACCCCACGCTGATGACAGCTGTTCAGAGATAGTAATAGGATAATCAAATGAGGTGGCCATTACAGCAAAATAAGGAAATGGAGAGAATAAGAACAACAGCTATTACAGGTGAACACAATAAATCTTATTATATAATATGTAAAGTGGTCCCTGGAGGGAAGGTCGCATGGTATGGCCAAATCTCATCAAATCTCGGAAACTAAGCAG
>NW_015260472.1:0-444 GCF_001447785.1 Gekko japonicus
CTCCTCCTCTTCTTCTTCTTCGCCTCCTCATCTGCAGTAAGGGGCTGCTAACACTGTTCTTAGAGGGTGGTTGCGGCTCCCTGTTTGAACGGACAATTCAGAACTTGTAGCCCTTCTTTCTCTCTCAGTGTAGAAGGGAAGGGAGAACTCTTTATCTCCTCCTGACCGAGAGCAGCTTCTGGAATCCGGTTGCTGAGCCCATGTGTTCCTGAATGGTGAGCGTCGGGGCCAAAAAATGTGCCTGGCGCTCCTTCAGTGTTCAGTTTAGTGGCAAACAAACAAAAAAAGCTGGGGGGGGTAGATTTTGGATGGGAGAAACGGGGGGGCTGAGGAAAAGTTCCCTACCCCTTGGCCAGCACTGTGACCCAAACCCCCACTCAAATAACATGTTGGAGATTCCAGGGTCACTAGAGCTATTTTGGTGTAGTGGTTAGGAACGCGGAC
>NW_015260473.1:0-444 GCF_001447785.1 Gekko japonicus
TTTAGGACTTTACATGTCCAGTTAAAAAACTTTTTACACAGTGTAACGACCTCAGGGCTGTGATTTTGTATCAAACTCTCCAGATTGCGGCCAGCAATGGGTTTAATTTTATCCTCCCATGCTGTTTCCTGCCTCTCAGAATAACTTCGCCCCGTTGGGGAAAATACACAAGAGCTTTCTTGATGGATAATTATAAGAAATAAATTAACTTACGGACATTCTTTCCTTGAAAGAGGGCTTTATGTTGTTTGTTCGAAGAGGACAAGGAGGAGAATGCAACGTACCAATTTTTTTGCCCAGGATGGTGAACCCCCAGAGTGGACTTGGGAGAGCTCCGAAAGGATTTTTGCAAGCTCAAAGTGGCAAATGAGTTTCCATGTAAATAAATATAAAGTAATCCACGTTGGTGGGTGGCCGTGTTGGTCTGAAGTAGAGATGTAAAAT
>NW_015260474.1:0-444 GCF_001447785.1 Gekko japonicus
TTATACATTGTTTTTTTTTACTTAACATTGCTTGACGATATTAATAGCCCTGTTCTGAATGACTGCTTCAAATGTAGTGATTTATCACTCTATCTAACAGTAAACTGGCTGATCTTTGTATGGATGATGGAAGCCACAAACAGGGCCACCAGCAGGCAAGGTAAAGTGTCTACTTCCTTTGGAAATTCCCCAGGTATGCAGGAAAAAATATGAATGTCCATTAACCAAAAGAGAAGAAAAGCCTAAAGAAACATCCTGATGGGAACCGAAAATGCACCAAAAGAGATAAAAAGTTGATAGCAGTTGAGGATCAAGCAGTTGAGGATCAGAGCTGACCAGATGCCCGAGGACCATGAGTCTGGGGAGAAGGTACCCCAGCTTTGGCCACACACTTTTTCTAACCCAACAGTCCCAGGATCATTATTTTCCCCATTGGGTGGCTGC
>NW_015260475.1:0-444 GCF_001447785.1 Gekko japonicus
TTTTTTTTTTAAAGACCCAAAGGCCTTTGGCTCCATAGTGGCTCTTTTGTATAAATGGGCAACGCTATTCTCTAGGATGTCAAATGCGGTGGGTGCATTTCTTAAGCACTAGCTGTTCATGCTTTGAAAAGGCCGCTGGCATCTGACATCCAAGTTTTATTAGTAAGTGTAATGGCTGTCACCCTGCATGTTTGCCATCAGCTGGACTGTGCTGTTGTAGAAGGAAGGGGCCCAGCATCCTTTCCCAAGGCAACATGCTATAGGAATGGCGTTCTTCATGTGCTTTACATTGTAACATAATGCTCATACACAAGCTACTCCTAAATTTAAAGGTGTTCCACAAGTACACCATTATTATTTTTTTATTTTTTATTCTATTTGTATCCTGCTTTTCTTCTTTGTGGGAAGCCAAAATGATTATCACGTTCAGTCCTTCTCCATTCT
>NW_015260476.1:0-444 GCF_001447785.1 Gekko japonicus
GGCTGCTCACATGCACAGCTTAGAGGGAATAGTGTTGCACAACAGTGCAAGTCACACTCTTGATCTGGAGTTCTTTTCTGGGTAGGAAGAAGGTGATCTGAAGGTGGGAGGGTTAAAGACAGTTCCATTGTCATGGATAAATTGGTACTTGCTGGGGTTTAGATTTATAGGGATACCAGGCCGTGCAGGGGCGTGAGATCGATTAAGATGTAGCCTGACGGAGCTGACTGCTTTTCAGATTACTTTAGGGGATTATACCACCAATACGGTCAATGAGGAAATTACCTGAGCGCTTGACACAATTGATCCAAGTTTACGACCAACAATGGGTGACCCACCAGAGGAGGTGGGTCTTTCAGTATCAGAAGGAGATCTCCAGAGTACCACTTTTGCAGCCTCTGGGCTTGGGACCTGTAGCAGAGTGCCCACGGAAGTTAGCATCAC
>NW_015260477.1:0-444 GCF_001447785.1 Gekko japonicus
TTTGGGACTTACACAGTCAACGTGCCTTTGTTTTTCTTTTCCCGTTTCTGGATTCCAGCCTGTTCCTTTGCAACGAGGGAAATGTGGCCATGGGGAGTCTAATTGCTCCTGTATTTTGACTCCGGAGGTGTGATGATCAAACACACAGACAGGCACAGAGTGGCCCGGGAGGCTGACTGAATGGGAAAACCCAACCGAGCAAGACTACCTCGACGGCTGCCTATTCAGAGGTGTTCCCTTGTAGTGTGGAATCGTACCACGGGGTAGTGGCTCCCCAGTCTGCTACGCCTGGCTGTGAAGGAGCCCCAAGAACGACTCCCAAGCAACACCAAAGCCAATCTCAGAGCATTAAAAAGTCTCCGGAAGTGTCTAAAAATACTCTGCACTGGAATATTTGGTCACATGAGATGGGTCAGATGGTCAAAGTAAAGGTAAAGTAAAGGT
>NW_015260478.1:0-444 GCF_001447785.1 Gekko japonicus
TAAAATCAAGCTGTGTCTTCTGTTGGTCTCCTTCTCTGAACTTTGATATAGTTTGACTCCATTAAAAAGGTTGCAGACTACTGGATGACATCATAGGCAAGCAGGGGCCAAGCAAAACAGTCTCTGTCTTAAGTGGGAAAACATTATTGTGCCGCCGGCTCACATTCTTAGTCAAGAAGGATGTTTTCGGATAGCTTGGAAAGTTTCCTATTGTTGGCATCCATGTCAGGGCAGCAAGCTTTTGCCGGAGACTGGGAAGGGAGCCACTTGGACCAGGAAGAACAGAAACTGCAGCAACAGCCCCTTCGTAGGAAGCTGGTCCATGCATTGTCTGATAGCTCAGGAGGGTGATACCAGCATGGGAAACGAAAATGGGGAGAGCTAGAATCCCACTCTTGGGGGCTGGGAATGCAACCAAGTGTTCCCTCTAAGCTGAATTAGTGT
>NW_015260479.1:0-444 GCF_001447785.1 Gekko japonicus
GAGATAGGGCTAGCCTGGGTTCATTGCCCTGTTCTCACAGAATGGCAACCACATGTATCAAGATCACGGGTACGGCAATGCCCCCTTACTTCCAGTTGAAGCACCGCAATTGTAATGACTGAAAAGGGCTTCATTTATAAAAATCCGACCCAATGTGTGTGAAGTTCTTTGCACACTGAGAACATAAATACTAAATATCAGGTTGGGGACCACCAAGGTTTTCACTGAAGCTTGCCCATTTTCCCTCCTTTATTCCATCTTGTGTCCCACCTTGATTTTGTCCATGCAGGTGCCATGATTCCCAAGCCTGGCCTTTTTGCTAGTCACAGGAGATCCTCTCTTTTTCAGCAGTGGGAAATCTGGTTGGATCCAACCCACTGTTTATTAAGTACCAGTAACTACCCGTATAGCCCTGCCATGGATAGCCCAGGCTAGCCTGATCTC
>NW_015260480.1:0-444 GCF_001447785.1 Gekko japonicus
AAAAAGAGACCTAGGCTTCCTTCCCCAGACCCCAACTGGCCAACACGCCCCGCCCCCCGGCCGCCTAAGGCACCGAGGAATAGCCACAGGCCACATGTGGTCCTCCAGGACCGGGAAGAGGGGGAATACAGTCCACAGGACTCCAGTGTAGAAGGGGAGGAGGAGGACGAAGATGAAGAGGAATTTTCCTCAGGGGAGGAGGGGGAGAAGGCCCCGAGACCGCCTCCACAAGATCAGTCACACCGCTTCTTCCAGGCGGAGGACTTCCCATATCTCCTATCCAAAACCTTATCCGCCTTGCATATTCAAAATGCCAGAAGCGCACCACTGGACACTAAGGACGGGGTAGACGAGGGGGAGGGGGATGAGGTAACAGCCGAATTTTTTCCACCGGTGGATTACTCCGAGCTAGCCTTCCCCTTTCCGGCCTTTTACGTAAGAAAA
>NW_015260481.1:0-444 GCF_001447785.1 Gekko japonicus
AGTCAAGGTAAAGCACACTAACATCCTTTAAGCCTCTGTTAAAGGGACATTACTTTTTTCCCCTCCAGGCAGGTAGAAACCTTACAACTGTACAGGCCCATCCCAGCTCACTGTCTCCATATGCTTAAGAGCCAAACTAGATGTTTGTTTATAAGTAGGGTTCCCCCAACCCAACTTGCTTATGCTCCAGCCAGAATGCAGCTGTGGGGGAACTTCCTTCCCCAAGAACTGCAAGGTCTGATTTGGTTTGGGACTGTGATGTGGGGGTGGGGCTTCCCAGTCCCCCACCCCCCAAATGGTCCTGGTGGGTTTATCCTGCATGGTCACTCTTTACCTTGCACTTCCCATCTCTTTAATAGGCTTAATGGGCTATTATTTACCAGGTGATCTTCTTTAGATCCATGCCAGGAAAAGCAGCCTCTGTTAAAGGGACAGGGCATTTTT
>NW_015260482.1:0-444 GCF_001447785.1 Gekko japonicus
GGCATACAGAACAGAGGAGTAGGGGTGTCTAAGATTTAGCTATTTAGTAAAGGCTCCCCACCCTACTTTAAAACAAGGTTACCACTCCCACATCAGTGGTACTTACTCTGCATCTTATGGAGAACCACATTCACAATCACCGTCAACCAAAAGGACTACATGCCTACTGCAGTGCATGCATGCTCAGATCTGGGCAGCAGTTGCAGGCACCTGCTCTACCTCATGCTGGAGAAAAACACAAGAAGGCAGCGATGGAAGTAAGGGAGGCTCAGGCGTCTCACTGCAGGAGCCTCCCACTGCAGGTTGGCCCTCAGCATTCCAAAGAGAGAATCCAAGTCAGTCTTGTGGGCTGGTTCACAGCAGGTGCCTTCAGCAAGAAGCCTGGGCACTCCTCACTGGGCACTCTTGCCAGCCCGATCCTGTCAGATCTCCGAAGCTAAGCAG
>NW_015260483.1:0-444 GCF_001447785.1 Gekko japonicus
AGGGGGAGGGAGAGAGAGAGGGAGGGAGGAAAAAGTTGGGCTTTTGCCTATACATCAGAACAGCTGCCGTTATCATATTGCTTCTAATCTCATCAGGGTTCCATCTTCCATAACTGGGTTTTTTGGATCTCTTCTCTGCATAGTCTTCCACGTTTTTGAACCTACTCTTGGATTTTACCCAACACTTAGATCCAGATTTTGGTTCCACACCATCCCACTAGGTTAGGACTTGGCAGGCAATGCCCTTGACTCATAGGCACAGATGCTTCACCTTTGCTTCTAGCCAGCCTCATGTCGATATGGGTACATGAGCCCCTCATTTCAACAAAGGATTATTACATTCTTTGCTGGCCTCGGGAGCTGGCATGGCAGTGGCCATTCCAGGCAGATAAACAGAACATCACTTTTACTTAAATCCCCAACACTGTTACCCAGGGCTTTTTT
>NW_015260484.1:0-444 GCF_001447785.1 Gekko japonicus
AGAGACCTTCCTAGCACCTTCGACCTAAGAGTCTTTCACTGGAAGATGCCACAGTCCAAAACTGGTCTTCTGAAATGGTTATTAACAGTTCCTATGTAGTACTGTGATTTGCTCAATTTAAAAAGAGGAAAAGGTACCAGATTACTGCACTGAAAGGGGCATCTCTTTTACCACTTATACTAAAGCACGATGAGCCTGCCTGCAACACACACACCAGCACTTTTCTCTCTCTGCATTTTGCCCATGGGCAGGGGAGCACACGTTTAGCAAATTACATGGTTAGTTGACTAGAAGTCTATTGATCAAATAAAGATGTGTCCCTTCCCTAATTAGTTAGGCAACATAGTTACATAAATACATACACAAACTGCTGATAGCCACAGTGCAACATTAGGCATTTCCCCTCTCTTTCTCACTCCCCAGAAAGCACGCCTCTAAATAATT
>NW_015260485.1:0-444 GCF_001447785.1 Gekko japonicus
AGGTAGATCTGCATAGGATTGCTCCCTTAAAGGCAACTTTCTAATATCCCCATGGAATGGAAGCCACCGAAAAGAGATTCTTGGCGGAAATCAAAATCTGTATTGTATTGCACTTGCAGTGGTGAGACCTCTGATTGCAATATCATGGAATGTTCCATTGCTCAAGGAACAAAGCTGTTTTCAGTCCAGCTTCTGTGGAGGAAGGGAAAGTTGTCAGTTTGGCTGGACTGAAAACCCTGGGGGCAGGGTAAAGGAAGTCCTGGCAGCTGGGAGGCAAAGAGCCGGGAGGCAAAGAGCTGAAAGAAGAGTGCCGAGTAGGCAATGGAAAGAGGGTGTTTTGTTTTGTTTCCTTTAGTTTCTGCCAGGTAGGGCACTGATGCAGTTCATAAAACACAATAAATAAAAATCACACATCAAATACATGTTGTTGTTGTTGTTGTTGTT
>NW_015260486.1:0-444 GCF_001447785.1 Gekko japonicus
ACCCCACATTACAGATGAGATGGGGCAGAGACACTGATGAAAGAACACCTGACTGAAAACCACCTAACGAATTTGTGGCAGAGGAGAGATTTGAACCAAAGCCCTCCTGGATCACAGCTCATTCCCTTAATCGTCATGCTACCACCAGCACCCCTTCTACAAGCTGTATGTCTTGTTAAATAGTTATCGGGACCACCACTTAGAATCCCGGCCACTGTTAAACGTGTTTTAAAAGCTTTCTCAGGCAGCATTCTCAGGTGTCAACTTTAGGAACATCTTCATCACAACATGTAAGATTAAATTTTAGCTTCTATTTTGAAATTAACATTTGGCTGATCAGCAAAAAAGCACTACAAAAATGTAATTACCTAGAATACATCTTACCCTAATGGGGAAACAGAAGGAAAGGGTTTAACACCGGCTGTGCGCTTTAAGGCTTCATGG
>NW_015260487.1:0-444 GCF_001447785.1 Gekko japonicus
GCTCCTAACCACTGCACCAAACAGGCTCTAACTAACTGAAGTCCCGCTGCTCTCCTATCCTGACAGGGCAGGGGAGTGAAGGGAAAACAGCACAGGACTGAGAAATGAGAGACTAAACAGCAAAAAAGGAGGTGTGGGCCAGTTGTGGATAGGGCAAGCCAGGCCTGGAAACCAGGCTGCTGGGGGCCAGGGAGCAGAGCTTTCCAGGAAGTGTTGGGAGGGGAGAATTCCCCATTAGTGTCAACCTTTGAATCGCCAGCCAAAGGTCGCTTCCCGAGGGCCCATCGAAGGATATTCCGCACAGATCGCCTATTCCAAAGAGACGAGCATACGCAAACAGTCTCTCTCTTATCAGCCAGGGCAGTTCCCTTTGTCAGGTTGTCCTTGAAGAGCCCCGCCACCATTGGCTCTTCAGGAACGCTTGCCGGGGAGCAGCGTTCCCTC
>NW_015260488.1:0-444 GCF_001447785.1 Gekko japonicus
GACTAACTGCCTCAGTATTAGAGGCAACAAAGCAATTTATCCTCATAGTACATCCAGCCACAAGGAAAACTGTGATGGCCAGGCTGAGAAAGCTTACAACCAAGAAGTACATTTATCACCACTGTGGTGACCAGGCTCAGAGGGCCCAAAAGAGCATCCAGCTTCAGAACACAGTGGCTGCAACCCGCTAACAAAGAACCACTGAGACAGCTGGTCTGGTAAGGGGTCATAGTCCCTTCTTACCCTAAAACAGGGGTATGTCCTAACAGGGCAGGTGGACATTCTATCTCATTCTCCTGCCTCCATCTCCAAATTCCTTAAGTGGCTCCAGAGGACCGCTGTGGAGGTTGCCAGCCAAGCCTATTGCAAGCCATACACAAAGGTGAGAGAAACAAGAACCAGGTGTTACAAGGGTTAGAGTGTCAGTCTAGGACTGGATTTGGA
>NW_015260489.1:0-444 GCF_001447785.1 Gekko japonicus
TGGAAAAAGAGCCATCTCCTCCTGTTCCGATTCCAGGACTGCTTCTTTTCCCAAGCAGTCTCACTGCTGTGCATCGGATTGTCTGGGGGAGATTTTTGCGTGCACCAGCAGGCATGTTTTCACTTGGTGATGAGTCACCCAATTGTGCCAAACTGCAAAAGTACCATGACTGCAGAAATGGCCTTTGGATGGGCTCAGGTGCCCAGTGGTAGAGGGTCCCTACCGCAACAACAGAGCACACATTTGTTATGTGTAAGGCCCCAAGTTCAACCTGTGGCAGCTCTGGTTAAAAGCATCTCAAGTAGTGGGGATGGAGAGTTTCTACCAGTTACAGTAGACTGGTGATCTGACTCAGAATAATTACGTAAACTGTAACATATGTTCATCTGTAATTTAATGTATAGGGATGGGACATGACTCCGTAGATGAGCATCTGCTTGGCAT
>NW_015260490.1:0-444 GCF_001447785.1 Gekko japonicus
CCTGAGGAGCCACCCCCGAGCAGGCCCTGACCCCTGTATCTGGGCCACATTGACTCACAGCGGGGTGCCTGTGCGTGTTCTCACTGGTCTATAGAATGGCCTTTGGTTTTTTCCAGACCGGGACGCTGCCAGGGTTGCCAACCTCCTCCTGGGGGGGGCGGGGGACTGGAGTTCTCCTGGAATTACACCCGGTCCCTAGACTGCAGAGATCAGGTCCTACAGCAAAGGGCCGCTTCCGAGGGTGGACGCCATGCAATCGCGTTCCTGCTGCCTTCCCTCCCCTCCACAAAACCCACCCTCTCCAGGCATGATCTCGACATCTGCACGCATTTCCCACGCCATGCAAACCCCATAGTACAAGAGGTGGAGACCGAGTGCACAGATCAGCCTGAGTAGTCTGGGACAGAAGCTGGGAACATAAGAACCTAAAAGAAGCCAGTGTTG
>NW_015260491.1:0-444 GCF_001447785.1 Gekko japonicus
TGACTTGACAGCACTTTCCACCACCATTTGGTTAATAAACAACATCAGTTCCTGATTGAACAATAGGCTTGCCATTTGCCTGCTGACAGAAGACAAACCCCTGCCTTGTCTTTGATTATTTGAAGAGTGGGAGGGGGAAAAAGGAGGGAACAGTGTTGATAGTGATGCTCCAGGAATTCTCCCAAACTCTTAGGTAAAGACCATAAAGACTGGTGGAATTCCTAGAGCGTCATCTGTAAGTGACATCATATTGCCGAAACTTTCACGCAAAAGTGATGCCACATTCTCTGTAGTGTTCTAGGGATTTCCACAGTCTCTATGGTCTTCACCATAGAGTTTGGTAAAATTCCTAGAGTGTCCTGGAGGATGTAACACATCACCTAAAACCCCACCTTTCCCAGACACCACACCAAAAATATCCAGGGATTTGTTGGCGCAGGGCAG
>NW_015260492.1:0-444 GCF_001447785.1 Gekko japonicus
TGCAGTTCCCATCTTCACAAAGGCCTCATAACCTGATATTCAGATAAGAAGATATGTTCATGAAACTCCCATTGTCATGTATTTTTTAGCTCTTAAGAAAGAGGATGAAGGCAAGAAGGAATTCCATTTGCTATCAGGACCAAACTGGATATAAATCACAGCAGAACCATATCAAGGTTGCTGAGGCCTGCTAGGGAAAATAATTTGGGAGACTTTCTTATTGAGATCCTTCCTGTCCCTCACAATAAAGAGATGGAATCGATTCCTGCTCGAATCCACAGTGCTCGATGAAGTTTTTGTGGAGTACACTTGGCAAATTCTTGTCTTTCAGCCTCATTTTCCCAATTTAGTTCACAGGATCCTTGTATGGGCAAATTTTGTGAATGTATTGAAGTGAATCTGTCATCCCCACATGCTTTAGTTTGAATTCTTCTCCATTTTTTT
>NW_015260493.1:0-444 GCF_001447785.1 Gekko japonicus
GCATCGCCAAACTGAAGTCTGAAACCCAAGCTGGCCTCAAGCCAGAGAAGATGTTGTGGGGGAGGGGGCGAGTAGGAATACCTGAGCCACCTGGATGCTGCAGTTTGCTGTGACCCCACTCCCATGGCTTGTTTGGGGGTTCAAATAACACATCTAGTGCTTGAACCATAGAACAGTGACAGGTGTAATTTGGCTCTCACTAAGGCAGTAAAGTGAGAGTTCACATGACTGAATGTATCTCCATACACGCAACAAAGATTCCCTGCACATAAAAATCTAGGCTAGAACATTCTCTGACATGCTATTTTTCTGGGTGCAGGAAAAACTTTTTTGTATGAAGACACACACCAATGGTTCAAGCTCAGGTACATGGTTACTATCTCACTGAGCTCTAGATCTGGTTCTAGCTGTCATAAGACAGGCAGCTGGAATTGTCTCCAAGTG
>NW_015260494.1:0-444 GCF_001447785.1 Gekko japonicus
TCGTTGTTTTGCTGTGGATCCTGACACCGGGGTGAAGCGAAAACTGTCTAACTGTGTTAGCTTGGTTAAAACCTGTCCAGGGTTGGGGACGGCCCCTCACGCGGGGCAGTGGGCTCACCTGGCTCCAACCCCTGGCTGAGCGAAGTCCCGGTGCCCGGACTTCTCCCCCGCAAATCCAACTTACCTGGACCACGGGAGGAGTCGGGAGCCTCGGCAGCGTCAACAGTAGCAACCTCGGGCCAGGCACGAGGGCATGCCCACGGCCCCGAGAGCCTCCTCAGTGGCAGCCGCAATAACTTTGGGCCAGGCACAGCCGAGTACGCCCGAGGCCCTGAGAGAGAGTGGGGTAGTGACGGGAAGGGCCCCGTGATCTCCACCACAGCTGGGGAAGGCCTTGTTTCCACCCCGGTGAGCCTGGGGGAAAGAAGGCCTGCTGCCCCTTGG
>NW_015260495.1:0-444 GCF_001447785.1 Gekko japonicus
CTTGACCCTCGGAAATGAGGTTCTGGTCCTCTTCTAATGCCAGTGTTGCTTTAGTGCTCCAGTCCACAGATCTTTGTGCATTCTGGAGTTGACTTCATGTATGCAACTTATGCAGCTGAGCACAGAGATTCTGTGAATTCACATGACAAAGCAATGGGGTTGGGGGCTAGGAAGGCAGAATACGTTTAGGAGTTGATTATTCACTGAAGTGTCAAACAGCTAGAGAAAACCCCATCCTTTGGGTTGGATCCTGATTAAATGGGCAGTTGCCACCAATTCCCCCTCCCTCACTCAGACCCCCCTTGTTGTTCCTCAGGGTCCCCTTTCACCCAGGAGCAGCCTTCATCGGTATGAAGACGAGGCATTCTGATCATTGCGGCAATACAACATGAGGCATTTTTATGGGGAGGAGATTATGTGGGATTTACTGTATTCTGTATGTTG
>NW_015260496.1:0-444 GCF_001447785.1 Gekko japonicus
TCTCTCCACTCACTCCTCATAAGAAGAGCAGGGCTGCTGGGTGAGACCCACGGTCTGTCGAGTTCAGAGACCCTGTTTCCCACGGTGGCCAAACAGGTGTTGTGGCAGGCCTGCAGGCAGAGACATAGAGGCCTCTAGCCCCCTAGCCACAGGCATTCAGAGGCAGACTTGATTCCGAACCTGGGGGTTTCATTCGTCATGGTTTATATTCGTCAGTGGACCCGCCCTCCCAGCATTTACCTAATTCCATTTTTAAAGCCACCTGAGCTATCAGTTGTTGAGACAACATGTGGCAATGAGTTCCAGAAGATGTGTTTTGTTTTGGGGTTTTCCCATTTTGGGTCATTTTTGTCGGACACAACTCTGCTGTCCATCAGCTTCAGTGAGTGCCCCCGAATTCCAGCAGTTAGAGGAAGGAACAAATTATCTCTCCCGTCTCCCCAA
>NW_015260497.1:0-444 GCF_001447785.1 Gekko japonicus
CTTGCTCTTTCCCCCACCCATTTCTGGAAATTCAAAGTCAAGTCTCTTCTTCTCTCTAAAAGTTTCTCATTCCAAAACCAATTATCTCCCCAGTTTTTTTTCCTATATCAAACAGAGTTCTTCCTTTCAACTCCATCAGACCCCCTCTGTCCTTCCGGGTGGAAAATTACTAGGCTCCAGAAGGTTCCCTGAGAATTAATTGATTATGTGCTGTTCCTGTTGCCACAGGGAGGGAAAAATCTTTTGGTCTATTGTCTACCACATATCAACATATGCATTGACATACTCCTAGCCAGGCAGTCTGAATGTCAGCTGGAAAAAATTAACCTGGAACCTTTTGAGTACCTGCAGAGGTGGTTTTCGGTGACCCTCTGAGCAACAAACAAAATGCTCCCTTAACTGATCTCCAGCAGAGCGGACCATTCCAGGGACTGTTGTTCTTGG
>NW_015260498.1:0-444 GCF_001447785.1 Gekko japonicus
ATCTTCAATTTTTTTCAGAAGGCCTGTGAAGAAACAAACTCACTTTCTGGAAAGGGAGGGCAGACAATTGAGGATTTAGGATACAAGTCTTTGATCCATTATAGGACACATTTGGATATTTCAATTAAGCTTGGGATGCTAGTAGTAGCTAATATAGCTCCTGGAGCACAGTTGTAAAGTATTTTTGCACATAACCATCAGCCCTTGCTGCAGTTTGGAAGCCCCCTTTATAGGGGCCATCTCATTGCTCAGAATCTGTTCGGTTCAGTGGCTAGCAAAGGGTAACCTGGATTTCAAACTTGTGCTCACCTATGAAGTAACATGGGTGACATTCAGTAAGCAATTTCCCCTCAGTTTAACTTACCTCACAGATAAAAGTGAAAGAGCTCTATATACACTTTGGGTTACTTCGAAGGGATGCTCAGCCTCATTCAGTGGAAAATT
>NW_015260499.1:0-444 GCF_001447785.1 Gekko japonicus
CTTCTTCCACAGTGTTATGTTAGTACACAAGGGGTATTCCTAATTTTATCTTTACAATAACCCTGACGTGAAGAGTAGTGTAAGAGACAGTGACTTGTCCAATGTCAACCAGCAAAATTCATGACTCCCTGGAACAAATTTTCCTTCTTTACCACATTGGCTCTGCCATGAGTTCCCAAGCATGAGTATTTTTCTGTGAGGTTCAGTAAGTCTAACACTGATGTTAGTAGGTATTGCAAACATTCAACATCTCTAAGACTTATCTGGAAGAAATTCATTCAAATTCACAGGGCATCTGTAAATATTAACATATAAGATACTGGAGTGAATTATAGGCAACATTGCCTGCACTACCTTGGTAAATGGTGGAAAATTTTGAGGGCAGCACCTGGGGATGTTAGAGTTTATTTAGTTAATCGGTTTGATTTTTTTATCCTGCCCTCC
>NW_015260500.1:0-444 GCF_001447785.1 Gekko japonicus
CTCTTGGAGGATTGGCTACGTTAGGGTGTTTGTCAGCCAATCAAATCTCCGATCAACTCTCCAAGCAGCTTCTTGGGGTGCCGGAAAATTTATCTTGCCACACTTTTGAGGTTCTTTTCTAGCTTGATGATACTTCCTTTTGTTTTCCCATTAAGGAAAAGCCTTGCAGGACAAAAGCCCCACCTGACCCCTATCATTTTCTAGAATCACTTGGCAGACACCCGGGGGTACCACATTGGATACCCCTGTTCTACCCAGTAGCGCTCTCTGCATAATGAATGGATGATGCTCGAATCACTCATGCGTTTCTTGACAATAGCAGAAATGCGGTTCTGAAAGGTTGCATCTTGCTAATCTGGTGACTTTCTTGTTATGAGCATGTCAGGTGGTGCGTTTCAAGAGGGGGGGGGACGAGCGAAGGATGTTCCAAAAATGCAAAAAAAA
>NW_015260501.1:0-444 GCF_001447785.1 Gekko japonicus
CTCTTTGGGTGAAGAAGGACTTCCTGCCCACCCACTCCCCAAGAACGCCTGGGTTGATTTCTCAGAGTTTGACATACTTAAATGATGAGGAAAGAATCGAGATTAGTTCTGAAAGGAGCTCAGACGCACAAAATAAGAGGTAAGTACACTGTTAGTGCTCAGTGAGATCAAACCTAGTCCAGCACTGAAAAGGAGCAAGCACAGCACTCAGTTTCTATAGAGACAGCTGTTGCGCCCCCAGTCTGCTGGGCAGCCGTGCTGTCTGCTTTTGGAAGTGCCTATACTTAACTCTTGAGTGTGTGAAGCATGAGCTGTGGTTGCTCAGCTGTGAAGCGGAGGCATGGGTGTTCAGAAGTGCTTTTCATTACTACTATTCCAGTTATTGGAGTTCTGGTGCTGAAAACTAAGGGTCAGTTGCTGATCCCAATCACAAATCAAGCCCCG
>NW_015260502.1:0-444 GCF_001447785.1 Gekko japonicus
CTTTTTTAGAAGACAGAGGGAAACAGCTGGCTCATTGCCTGACTCCCAACCAAGCTTTGTTTAAAACAGAACTCTATTCTGCAGGTGGCATGCATAAGAACAGAGGAAAAACTCTGCTAGATCAGAATTTTTAGTACATTTTATTCCCCCCCCCAAAAAAAAAAATACTTCAGAGTATATCAGTAGCATAACCCTGAGAAATAGATATCCCACAAGCTTCATGGCAGAGTGGGGGATCTGAACCTGTCTCTCCATGGTCCAATACTCTAAATATTATCCTTCCTCTTTCTTTCAAAGATGGATACAGTCAGTAAAGAGGTACTGGCAACACACTGAAGCTAAACTAGCACGGAGCTCCACGGCTGTTAAGAAAGTGGCAAAAGGAAAGAAAGGCATCACAAAGCAAAAGGAGTCATACAAGGTTAAATTAGGTACGTTCCTGGA
>NW_015260503.1:0-444 GCF_001447785.1 Gekko japonicus
AAGGCAGCTTTGAATACACTACAGAAACTTCCCTCTGTCCAAAACCTCCCTCTCAAAGGGAGTTGTAAATTCTTAGCTGGTAGCTAGGTCCGTTTTCTCGCTCCTTTTTCCTTTCATCTTCCTTTAAAAAATTATCACCTGTCCTGAGTATTGTTTAGGCGCTTACAGCAAGGATGCTCTTCACAAGATCTTCTTTTGTTTCAGTTTCTAAGTTTCCTGTGTTTCTGGGGAGCCCGGAGCATCCAAGAACCCCTGTCTTGCTAGTGGGTTAGGGTTTGGCTTCACTGCTCTGCTGATAAGATCTCTGATTCAGCAGCATTAGCAGGCTTTGCACAAATTCAAAAACCAATCTGTTTGGTACATCAGAAATGTACCACGTTCTTATTTAATTGGGAGAATTTTCATGCTGCAATGCAGTATGGAGGTGAAAAGAATTTGGGGGTG
>NW_015260504.1:0-444 GCF_001447785.1 Gekko japonicus
ACCAAAACAAAATTATTGTATAGAGAGATACTTATATCCAGCTTTTCCCCCTGATCAATGTGACTCAAAATGGCCTAGTAATCATCACTTCCTGATAAGAAATTACATACAAAAAAGTTACTTGTTTTGCATTCTGCATTTTTGCAGCTGTCAGCTTTGAGCTATATTACTAAAAATAGATGTCCTATTTTTTTGGTCTCTTTGTAAGCAGGAAAAATGAATTGTGTTTCATTGTATTTGTACAAGCCATTACAATAAGGGCAAAGCCCATAGATGAATTCCCAAATTCTTTTTTAAAAATGGATTTTCATTGATTTTCTACAAAGAAAGGAAAAAACAACATACAAAAACAGACTAACACCAAACAAACAAAAAGCATATATTCATTATAGCTGTTTTTTCTTTTACATAGATGATATCCTTCCTATATGCACCTAAACAAGC
>NW_015260505.1:0-444 GCF_001447785.1 Gekko japonicus
GGTTGCATCAAAGCAAAACCCCAAATATATAAAAGTTTCCCAAAACGATTTTACATTTAAAAATAGTAATGTAGGCTGAACACTAGCATGATTAGTTAAAGAACAACAATGTGAACATCCAAAGACTAAGAACAAAGTGTGAGTCCAAAGACTAAGTTATGGAGGAAGGCTTCCACTCAGCAGAAAACAGAGGAAATCTCCACATGGAGGGAGGAGGAGCAAGTCCTCCTGAGTGGAAGTTGATGGAAGACTCATTCATTGGAAGTAGGAGAAGGCCTCTCGCTTAGCAAGTGGAAATAAGACTCCTACTTATTACAGGAAGACTCTTACTAAATAAAAGTCAGAGGAAGACTTCCAGTCAGAGGAAGACTTCAGCACAGCACATGTCATGCCAATACTCCTCCTACTCAGAAAAGAATCCCACAAAGCAGAAGTCTGGAAAAG
>NW_015260506.1:0-444 GCF_001447785.1 Gekko japonicus
GTGACATCACTTCCAGGTCCCCCACCCCCAAAGTGACATAACACCATCACCCAATGGTGACCTTCCAGACATCCACCAGTTGCCAGCTACAGGCAACCCCAGTGTAAACCTTTCCCACATTAATGGTTTTGATAATTAGAAATCCTCTGATTGGTAGCTGCAATATGGTAAACACCTGGCAACCACTCACAGTCCTTCTCAGCCTGGCACACAAGGGTAGACTCAAGTATGGAGCACAGTGTGCCTGGTAAAGGAAACTTGAATATACCCCCTCTTAAACTGCTAAAAGTTATATGCATGTATGTATATATTAGAGCAACTTTTCCTGCCTGTTGCAACACCATCTTATCCAATACACTAACAAAAGTGAACAGCTTGGAAATGCAAAGCGAATTTCCAGTACAACATTTCCAACATTGGATATACCACATATTTAAGATTCAT
>NW_015260507.1:0-444 GCF_001447785.1 Gekko japonicus
GGTAAGTGAAGACAAATCTTCCATTCTGTCCTCACTCTTGGGACATAAAAAAAACAGTGTGTCCCAGGGTGGGATATCAGGCTTCCCGGTCTACAGAGTGTGTTGCAGCACTCTGCAGCCAAAGGCCACCTCAGCCAAGGCCAGCTTATCTACTTAATAGTGCCATGTGAATGAGTGCACAGACTTCCAGATGGCCGCCTTACATATTGTCTCCAAGGATGGAAATGACCTGTAAGCTGCTGGCATGGCAGCCCACCTCAGAGAATGTGCTGTAATTCCTTTGGGAAGATCTAGCCATTAAGACTTGTATACAATTATGATACACCCCCTAATCCACCTACTTAAGGTAGAGGTTGATACCCATTGACTTAGGGAAGATTTCCTAAAGGACATGAATAAGGCATCTGATGTACACCATTGTTTGGTACTGTCTGGGTGCGTTCA
>NW_015260508.1:0-444 GCF_001447785.1 Gekko japonicus
GCCAAGCAGAGGCTCTACCTCTCAGCCACTGCCCCTCCCCTATACAGAGGTAATAAACAACCAGCATATCTAGCTACAGGCCCCTGACCAGGTTGCGCCACGCCTTCCCATGACTCTTCACAAGAGTGAGACGCGTCTGGCGCAGGTGTGTGGGAGCGCTCTCCTAAAAAAGGAACGGCACCCGCATATGGAAATGCCTTGCCGCCGCTTTGTCACCGGGGTATGTAAATAAAATCGATGGGCCGTGTCTACGCCGTTAATAGCGCCGCCAATTCATTCTCCAGCGGTGATTAAAATGGGCCATAAATTCTCAAAGACTCTCGGTGGGCTCCGGGCAGGAGAAAGTGGGGCTGGCAAACCCTCTGCCATCAAATCCCCCCCGGCTGTATATTCATCATGGAGCAGCTCTGAAGGCGGCCAGACTGGAGGCACACGCCAGCCACA
>NW_015260509.1:0-444 GCF_001447785.1 Gekko japonicus
CATTTGCAGTAGTCTAATTACCAGAGTATTCACCATAGTAACCAGATCTTTTCTGCTCAGGAAAGGCAGAACCAGTCTGACCAATCAAAGTTGCTAAAAGGTACTCTGTCACAGCTGCCACCTGCTTATCCAGCAGCAGACCAGGTCCAGGAGCATCCTGAGGCTATGGACCTGTTTCTTCAAGCAGAGTACATTTCCATCAAGAACTGGGACACCGTAACTCCCAGGTCAGTCTTTCTGCTCACCAATAGCACTTGCATCTTTTTGGGATAAAGCTTCAGGTTATTATCCCACACCCACCCCAAAACTGCCTCCAGGTACTTGTTCAATGTTTCTAGGGTTCTTACACCCTCCCTGCAATCTGCTGTAAGCATGTGGTAGTGCTGAGTGTCATCAGCACACTGGTGACAACAACTGTCATGATCTATGCAGGACTGGGAGCAA
>NW_015260510.1:0-444 GCF_001447785.1 Gekko japonicus
TAACTGAACAGAAATTGATACCGTTTCACATAATACCAGGGCAGGGACCAGTGGTGTTATATTTGTGTGGGTATATCTTGGTCAGTCACTCATGTGTGTACTTGTTTGGGTCGATATCCAGTAAACACCATGCCAAATCAGTCTATCTTTTTTGGTGTGATTAAAATTGCTCTAAACCAGAGGGCACTGGTATCCTTTCACATGTACCACCAGCGTATGGCTGATGCTAGCTGAACATGCAGTTGTGAACACTTTTTGACACTAACTGGGCAATGTAAATTGGAAAATGTGTGTGTGTGTACCATCCTATTGTCCACTGACATGGGGAAACGGAAGGGGCAAGGCCCAAGTACATGTTACCATATCTTCATGTCCCCTGTGTGTAGGGTTGCCATACAGTGGCTTGCAACCAGGGGGAGTCTGGGGGGAGGTGCTGTCAGTGTG
>NW_015260511.1:0-444 GCF_001447785.1 Gekko japonicus
AAATAAGCAAAGGACCTGGGAACTGAGTGAAATTGCACCTTGCATGAATGATATGGAAAATTTGCTCCACTGTGGCACTGGAAGAGGAAGGTGGCTTGATTTTTATCCAGTTTCCCCTCTTTACTGCATCCCTTTGTTGCATTTTCTCCGTGAGGCTTTCTCAGCCAATAGGACCAGCTTTCAGGTGATCAGCTAAGCAAACATCTTATGTTCATGGTTCGTTGGCACTAAACTCTGGTTTAGATTATATATAAACACACCCATCCACAAATTTCATTCGAACATGCCGTATTTATGAAATTAGACAAGTGAATCGAGACATTATATATTATTACTTTACTCTTGGTTCTTTGTTTCATGATTTTGTAGCTGTTTCACCACAATATTAAGGGTATTTTTAGTAGTTTAGAACTGAAAATTTGTGGTGTGACTATTTTAAATAAA